>NC_057803.1:466128556-466334684 GCF_018294505.1 Triticum aestivum | reverse complement strand
TCTTGCCAGAGCAACCAGGCAAGCCCCCCCCCCTTGATCACCAGATATCGCCTATTCTCCTCTATACTGCTTGCATTAGAGTAGTGTAGCATGTTACTGCTTTCGTTAATCCTATTCTGATGCATAGCCTGACATTGTCGCTACATCTGTTGATACCTTACCTGCAATCCTAAATGCTTAGTATAGGATGCTAGTTTATCATCATTGGCCCTACATTCTTGTCAGTCTGCCTTGCTATACTATCGGGCCGTGATCACCTGGGAGGTGATCACGGGTATATACTATACATACATACATACTATACAGATGGTGACTAAAGTCGGGTCAGCTCGAAGAGTACCCGCGAGTGATTCACGGATTGGGGGCTGAAAGGACCTTTGTCCCGACGGCCCTCTGTGTGGATCTTTGTGGCGGAGCGACAGGGCAGGTTGAGACCACCTAGGAGACAGGTGGGCCTGGCCCTGTTCGGCGTTCGCGGATACTTAACACACTTAACGAGATCTTGGTATTTGATCTGAGTCGGCTACGAGCCTATACGCACTAACCATCTACGTGGGAGTAGTTATGGGTATCCCGACATCGTGGTATCAGCCGAAGCACTTCAGACGTCAGCGACGGAGCGGCGCGCGCCGGATTGGACTGGAACGCCTACTAGGCTAGGTCTGCTTCCGGCCGCCCTCGCAACGTGCAGGTGTGCTCAGGGCGATGGGCCCAGACCCCTGCGCGCTTAGGTTTAGACCGGCGTGCTGGCCTCTCTGTTGTGCCTAGGTGGGGCTGCGACGTGTTGATCTTCCGAGGCCGGGCATGACCCAGGAAAGTGTGTCCGGCCAAATGGGATCGAGCGTGTTGGGTTATGTGGTGCACCCCTGCAGGGAAGTTTAATCTATTCGAATAGCCGTGATCTTCGGTAACAGGACGATTTGGAGTTGTACCTTGACCTTATGACAACTAGAACCGGATACTTAATAAAACACACCTTTCCAAGTGCCAGATACAACCGGTGGTCGCTCTACCTCAGGGATATGAGGAGGGGATCGCCGGGTAGGATTATGCTATGAGATGCTACTTGGAGATGCTACTTGGAGGACTTCAATCTACTCTCTTATACCTGTTGCAAGACGAAGGTGACCAGAAGCGTAGTCTTCGATAAGACTAGCTATCCCCCTCTTATTCTGGCATTCTGCAGTTCAGTCCACTGATATGGCCTCCTTACACATATACCCATGCATATGTAGTGTAGTTCCTTGCTTGCGAGTACTTTGGATGAGTACTCACGGTTGCTTTCTCCCCCCTTTTTTCCCCTTTCCTTCTTCCTGGTTGTCGCAACCAGATGCTGGAGTCCAGGAGCCAGACGCCACCGTCGACGACGACCCCTACTACACCGGAGGTGCCTACTACTACGTGCTGCCCGCTGACGACGACCTGGAGTAGTTAGGAGGATCCCAGGCAGGAGGCCTGCACCTCTTTCGATCTGTATCCCAGTTTGTGCTAGCCTTCTTAAGGCATACTCGTTTAACTTATGTCTGTACTCAGATATTGTTGCTTCCGCTGACTCGTCTATGATCGAGCACTTGTATTCGAGCCCTCGAGGCCCCTGGCTTGTATTATGATTGCTTGTATGACATATTTTATTTGTAGAGTTGTGTTGTGATATCTTCCCGTGAGTCCCTGATCTTGATCGTACACATTTGCGTGCATGATTAGTGTACGATTGAATCGGGGGCGTCACAGACGTGATCTGAGCCAATCCGTGTAATCGCTCGGAGCGAAGCTAGGGGGCAGAGAATGTCCCACTCAGGGGAGGCGAAGACCCTATCGAGAACCGAGCGGGTCGGCTCCACTTCACGGTTTGTCCAAGTGAACCTGGCCCCGACTCAATCGAGCTCGCGGAGCCTGATACGTCTCCGTCGTATCTACTTTTCCAAACACTTTTGCCCTTGTTTTGGACTCTAAGTTGCATGATTTGAATGGAACTAACCCGGACTGACGCTGTTGATACGTCCATTTTGCATCATGCTTTTATATCGATATTTATTGCATTATGGGCTGTTATTTCACATTATGTCACAATACTTATGGATATTCTCTCTTATTTTATAAGGTTTACATAAGGAGGGAGAATGCCGGCAGCTGGAATTCTGGGCTGGAAAAGGAGCAAATATTAGAGACCTATTCTGCACAACTCCAGAAGTCCTGAAACTCCACGGAATACCTTATAATAAATAATGAAAAATCCTCGCCAAAGATGAAGACCAGGGGGCCCACACCCTGTCCACGAGGGTGGGGGCGCCCCCCTAGGGCGTGCCCCCTACCTCGTGGGCCCCCTGGTGGCTCTCCGATGACCATCTTCTGCTATATGAAGTCTTTCGTCGAGAAAAAAACTAGAAGCAACCTTTCGGGACGAAACTCCCCCGCCACGAGGCAGAACCTTGGCGGAACCAATCTAGGGCTCCGGCAGAGCTGTTATGCCGGGGAAACTTCCCTCCCGGAGGGGGAAATCATCGCCATCGTCATCACCAACGCTCCTCTCATCAGGAGAGGGCAATCTCCATCAACATCTTCATCAGCACCATCTCATCTCAAAACCCTAGTTCATCTCTTGTATCCAATTCTTGTCTCCAAGTCCGGGATTGGTGCTAGTAGGTTGCTAGTAGTGTTAATTACTCCTTGTAGTTGATGCTAGTTGGTTTAATTGGTGGAAGATCATATGTTCAGATCCTTTATGCATATTATTACCCTCTGATTATGAACATGAATATGCTTTGTGAGTAGTTACGTTTGTTCCTGAGGACAAGGGAGAAGTCTTGCTATTAGTAGTCATGTGAATTTGGTATTCGTTCGATATTTTGATGAGATGTATGTTGTCTAGCCTCTAGTGGTGTTATGTGAACGTCGACTACATAACACTTCACCATTATTTGGGCCTAGAGGAAGGCATTGGGAAGTAATAAGTAGATGATGGGTTGCTAGAGTGACAGAAGCTTAAACCCTAGTTTATGCGTTGCTTCGTAAGGGGCTGATTTGGATCCATATGTTTCATGCTATGGTTAGGTTTACCTTAATACTTTTGTTGTAGTTGCGGATGCTTGCAATAGAGGTTAATCATAAGTGGGATGCTTGTTCAAGTAAGAACAGCACCCAAGCACCGGTCCACCCACATGTCAAATTATCAAAGTACCGAACGCGAATCATATGAACGTGATGAAAACTAGCTTGACGATATTCCCATGTGTCCTCGGGAGCGCTTTTCCTTATATAAGAGTTTGTCCAGGCTTGTCCTTTGCTACAAAAAGGATTGGGCCACCTTGCTGCACTTTATTTACTTTTGTTACTTGTTGCTCGTTACAAATTATCTTATCACAAAACTATCTGTTACCACTTATTTCAGTACTTGCAGAGAATACCTTGCTGAAAACCGCTTATCATTTCCTTCTGCTCCTCGTTGGGTTCGACACTCTTACTTATCGAAAGGACTACGATAGATCCCCTATACTTGTGGGTCATCAAGACTCTTTTCTGGCGCCGTTGCCGGGGAGTGAAGCGCCTTTGGTAGGTGGAATTTGGTAAGGAAAAATTTATATAGTGTGCTGAAATTTACTGTCACTTGTTACTATGGAAAGTAATCCTCTGAGGGGCTTGTTCGGGGTATCTTCACCCCGACCAGTAGAGCAAAGAGTTGCTCCTCAACCTACTGAACCTATTGAAAATGAAATTCCTTATGAGTATCCTTCGGGTATGATAGAAAAACTGCTAGCTAATCCTTTTACAGGAGATGGAACAAAGCATCCTGATGAACACCTAATATATGTGGATGAAGTTTGTGGATTATTTAAGCTTGCAGGTATACCCGATGATGTTGCTAAGAAGAAGGTCTTCCCTTTATCTTTGAAGGGAGACGCATTGACATGGTATAGGCTATGTGATGATACGAGATCATGGAACTATAGAAGATTGAAATTGGAATTTCATCAAAAGTATTACCCTATGCATCTTGTTCATCGTGACCGCAATTATATATATAATTTTTGGCCTCGCGAAGGAGAAAGCATCGCTCAAGCTTGGGGGAGGCTTAAATCAATGTTATATTCATGCCCCAATCATGAGCTCCCAAGAGAAACAATTCTTCAAAAAATTTATGCTCGGCTTTCTGAAAATAATCGCACCATGCTCGATACTTCTTGTGCTGGCTCTTTTATGATGAAGACTATTGGATTTAGATGGGATTTATTGGATAGAATTAAACGCAACTCTGAAGATTGGGATCTCGACAAGGTAAGGAGTCAGGTATGACACCTAAGTTTGATTGTGTTAAATCTTTTATGGATACCGATATTTTCCGTAAGTTTAGCACTAAATATGGACTTGATTCTGAGATAGTAGCTTCTTTCTGTGAATCTTTTGCTACTTATGTTGATCTCCCTAAGGAGAAGTGGTTTAAATATCATCCTCCCATAGAAGTAAAAGTAGCTGCACCTATTAAAGTTGAAGAAAAGACTGTCACTTATAATGATCCTATTGTTCCTACTTGTTATGTTGAGAAACCACCTTTCCCTGTTAGAATAAAGGATCATGCTAAAGCTTCAACTGTGGTTCGTAAAAGCAATATTAAAACATATACACCTCCTGAGCAAGTTAAAGTAGAACCTAATATTGCTATTGTTAAAGATCTCTTGTCTGATAATATTGATGGGCATGTTATTCAGTTCTGCGGTGAAACTGCTAGAATTGCTAAACCTTGTGCTAAAGATAAAATAGACCTGTGGTAGGCGTGCCTGTTATTTCTGTTAAAATAGGAGATCATTGTTATCATGGCTTATGTGATATGGGTGCTAGTGCTAGTGCAATACCTATTGACTTATACAAAGAAATTATGCATGACATTGCACCTGTTGAGTTAGAAGAAATTGATGTCACTATTAAACTTGCTAATAGAGATACTATTTCACCAATGGGAATTGTTAGAGATGTTGAAGTCTTGTGTGGGAAAACTAAATATCCTGCTGATTTTCTTGTTCTTGGTTCCCCACAAGATAGCTTTTGTCCCATTATATTTGGTAGACCCTTCTTAAATACTGTTAATGCTACCATAGATTGCACAAGGGATGTTGTTACTGTCGGCTTAGATGATATGACTCATGAATTTAATTTCTCTAAATTTAGTAAACAACACCGTGAAGAAGAATTGCCTAGTAAGGATGAAATTATTGGTCTTGCTTCTATTGCCGTACCTCCTAGTGATCCTTTAGAACAATATTTGCTAGACCATGAGAATGATATGTTTATGAATGAAAGAAGGGAAATAGATGAAGTATTCTTTAAACAGGAACCTATTCTGAAACACAATTTGCCTGTTGAAATCCTAGGGGATCCCCCTCCACCTAAGGGTGATCCCGTGTTTGAGCTTAAACCGTTGCCTGATAATCTTAAATATGCTTATCTTGATGAAAAGAAGATATATCCTGTTATTATTAGTGCTAACCTTTCAGAGCATGAAGAAGAAAGATTATTGAAAACTCTGAAGAAGCACCGTGCTGCTATTGGATATACTCTTGATGATCTTAAGGGCATTAGTCCCACTCTATGTCAACATAAAATAAATTTGGAAGCAGATGCCAAACCAGTTTCGTGATCCTCAACGACGTCTGAATCCTAAAATGAAAGAAGTGGTAAGAAAAGAAATACTAAAGCTTCTGGAGGCAGGTATAATTTATCCCGTTGCTGATAGTCAGTGGGTAAGTCCTGTTCATTGTGTCCCTAAGAAGGGAGGTATTACTGTTGTTCCTAATGATAAAGATGAATTGATTCCACAAAGAATTATTACAGGTTATAGGATGGTAATTGATTTCCGCAAATTAAATAAGGCTACTAAGAAAGATCATTACCCCTTACCTTTTATCGATCAAATGCTAGAAAGATTATGCAAACATACACATTACTGCTTTCTAGATGGTTATTCTGGTTTCTCTCAAATACCTGTGTCGGCTAAAGATCAATCAAAGACTACTTTTACATGCCCTTTTGGTACTTTTGCTTATAGACGTATGCCTTTTGGTTTATGTAATGCACCTGCTACCTTTCAAAGATGCATGATGGCTATATTCTCTGACTTTTGTGAAAAGATTTGTGAGGTTTTCATGGACGACTTTTCCGTCTATGGATCTTCTTTTGATGATTGCTTGAGCAATCTTGATCGAGTTTTGCAGAGATGTGAAGAAACTAATCTTGTCTTGAATTGGGAAAAGTGCCACTTTATGGTTAATGAAGGTATTGTCTTGGGGCATAAAGTTTCTGAAAGAGGTATTGAAGTTGATAAAGCCAAGGTTGATGCTATTGAAAAGATGCCATGTCCCAAGGACATCAAAGGTATAAGAAGTTTCCTTGGTCACGCCGGATTTTATAGGAGGTTCATTAAGGACTTCTCAAAAATTTCTCGGCCTCTGACTAATTTATTACAAAAAGATATACCATTTGTCTTTGATGATGATTGTGTAGAAGCATTTGAAATACTTAAGAAAGCATTAGTCTCTGCACCTATTGTTCAGCCACCTGATTGGAATTTACCCTTTGAAATTATGTGTGATGCTAGCGATTATGCTGTAGGTGCTGTTCTAGGGCAAAGAGTTGATAAGAAATTAAATGTTATCCATTATGCTAGTAAGACTCTAGACAATGCTCAAAGAAATTATGCTACTACTGAAAAAGAACTTTTAGCAGTTGTATTTGCTTGTGATAAGTTCAGACCTTATATTGTTGATTCTAAAGTAACTATCCACACTGATCATGCTGCTATTAAATATCTTATGGAGAAGAAAGATGCTAAACCTAGACTTATTAGATGGGTTCTCTTGCTACAAGAATTTGATTTGCATATTGTTGATAGAAGAGGAGCTGAGAACCCCGTTGCAGACAACTTATCTAGGTTAGAGAATGTTCTTGATGACCCACTACCTATTGATGATAGCTTTCCTGATGAACAATTAAATGTCATAAGTACTTCTCGTAGTACTCCTTGGTATGCTGATTATGCTAATTACATTGTTGCTAAATTCATACCACCTAGCTTCACATACCAACAAAAGAAAAAGTTCTTCTATGATTTGAGACATTACTTTTGGGATGACCCACATCTTTATAAAGAAGGAGTAGATGGTGTTATTAGACGTTGTGTACCTGAGCATGAACAGGAACAGATCCTACGCAAGTGCCACTCCGAAACTTATGGAGGACACCACGCGGGAGATAGAACTGCACATAAGGTATTGCAATCCGGTTTTTATTGGCCTACTCTCTTCAAGGATGCCCGTAAGTTTGTCCTATCTTGTGATGAATGTCAAAGAATTGGTAATATTAGTAGACGTCAAGAAATGCCTATGAATTATTCACTTGTTATTGAACCGTTTGATGTTTGGGGCTTTGATTATATGGGACCTTTTCCTGCCTCTAATGGATATACACATATTTTAGTTGCTGTTGATTACGTTACTAAGTGGGTAGAAGCTATTCCAACTAGTAGTGCTGATCATAACACTTCTATTAAAATGCTTAAAGAAGTTATTTTTCCGAGGTTTGGAGTCCCTAGATATTTAATGACTGATGGTGGTTCACATTTTATTCATGGTGCTTTCCGTAAAATGCTTGCTAAATATGACGTCAATCATAGAATTGCATCTCCGTATCACCCACAGTCTAGTGGTCAAGTAGAATTGAGTAATAGAGAACTCAAATTAATTTTGCAAAAGACTGTCAATAGGTCTAGAAAGAATTGGTCCAAGAAACTTGATGATGCATTATGGGCCTATAGAACTGCATATAAAAATCCTATGGGTATGTCTCCGTATAAAATGGTATATGGAAAAGCATGTCACTTACCTCTCGAACTAGAACATAAGGCATATTGGGCTATTAAAGAGCTCAACTATGATTTCAAACTTGCCGGTGAAAAGAGGTTATTTGATATTAGCTCACTTGATGAATGGAGAACCCAAGCTTATGAAAATGCCAAGTTGTTTAAAGAAAAGGTTAAAAGATGGCATGACAAAAGGATACAAAAGCGTGAGTTTAATGTAGGTGATTATGTATTGCTATACAACTCTTGTTTAAGATTTTTTGCAGGGAAACTTCTCTCTAAATGGGAAGGCCCCTATGTTATCGAGGAGGTCTATCATTCCGGTGCCATAAAAATCAACAACTTCGAAGGCACAAATCCGAAGGTGGTAAACGGTCAAAGAATCAAACATTATATCTCAGGTAATCCCATAAATGTTGAAACCAATATTATTGAAACCGTAACCCCGGAGGAATACATAAGGGACACTTTCCAGAATGTTTCAAACTCCGAAAAGGAATAGGTATGTGGTACGGTAAGTAAACCGATTCCAAAACAGTTTTTATGGCAATATTTCTCCATTTTGGAATATTTAGAAAAATATAAAATTAAGTAGCAGTCCGGGAAGGACACGAGGGCCCCATGAGGGTCCCTACCTCGTGAGCACCTCGTGTGCCTTTCGGACTCCGTTTTCCTGCACGATACGTATTTTGGTCGGTAAAAATTCACTATATATTCTCCCGAAGGTTTTGACTCCCGTATCACGCAATTATCCTCTGTTTTTGTTTCGAGTTGTCCCGCTGTAGATTAGATCAACATGTCTTCCCAGGATTCGGAAGGAGAAAGCTATGTGGATGATTACTTAGCTAATCCTAAGGTCTATGGAGATGTGGAGCACGATGGTTGGACCACGGAGGAAGAAGAGGACTATGAACCCAATGGGAAGGAGGAGACGAGCTCAGATGAAGATGAAGCCCCATTACCTCAACCTGGGGATATGCACGTGGAGTTCAAAAAGTCAAGTCTCCCTGATAGGGTAAAGAAACCAAAATTCGAGTTTATCCCTTTTCGTCTCTTGCAGGAAAATAAGCAGGACCTATGCAAAAAGATATTAACCCTGGAGTGGGAGATTGATGATCTGAGGGATCAAAATGCTGTCCTCAAGCGTAAATTAAGCGAGAAGTCTATGCCATCAACTAAGTCAACAACACCTCCACCTTCTTCACCAACCAAGGAGATATAATCACATGGGTATGGGCACTCCCCTTGGCAACTGCCAAGCTTGGGGGAGGTGCCCCGGTATCGTATCACAATCACAACTCCTATCTTTACCGTTTTCCTTAGTTCGATCCTATTAGTAGTATTTTGATCTAGTAGAATAAAGTTTATGGCATGATCTAGTTTTGAGTTTTGCCTTATGATCTCTCTATGTAATCGAGTCCGTGAGCTATATAATAAAGATTAGTGTTGAGTCAAGGGCTTGATTTTCTTGCTATGATCTTGGGTGAAAAAAGAAAAGAGAAAAAGAATAAGAAGAAACAAAAGTTCATATTGATCTTATTGATAGTAATGACTTCACATAGAAAGAGTGTGACGATTAAAAGTTGTTGGGAGTTGGCAGACATAGCTTTGGTCATCGTTGCAATTAATAGGAAGTAATAAGGAAAGAGAGGTTTCACATATAAATATACTATTATTGACATCTTTTATGATTGGGAGCACTCATCAAAATATGACATGCTAAAGAGTTGATGTTGGACAAGGAAGACAACGTAATGGGTTATGTTTTCTTATATCTGAGATAAAGTATGTTGTCATGGATCATCCAACATGTTGAGCTTGCCTTTCCCCCTCATGCTAGCCAAATTCTCAGCACCAAGTAGAGATACTACTTGTGCTTCCAAATACCCTTAAACCAGTTTTGCCATGAGAGTCCACCATATCTACCTATGGATTGAGTAAGATCCTTCAAGTAAGTTGCCATTGGTGCAAAGCAATAAAAATTGCTCTAAATATGTATGATTAGTGTGGGAGAAATAAGCTTTATACGATCTTGTGATGTGGGAGTAATAAAAGCGACAGACTGCATAATAAAGGTTCATATCACAAGGGGCAATATAAAGTGACGTTCTTTCGCATTAAGATTTTGTGCATCCAACCATAAAAGCGCATGGCAACCTCTGCTTCCCTCCGCGAAGGGCCTATCTTTTATTATTATCTTCTACCTTATGCAAGTGTCATGGTGATCTTCACCTTTCCTTTTTCATTTTATCCTTTGGCAAGCCCAGCATGTTGGAAAGAACCTGATATATATATCTAATTGGATGTAGGGGGGCATGAGTTATTATTGTTGACATTATCCTGGAGGTAAAAGGTTGTGGGGCGAAACTATAAGCCCCTATATTTCTCTGTGTCCGATTAAAACTCTGTAACCACAAGTATTGCGTGAGTGTTAGCAATTATGAAGGACTAGATGATAGTTGAGTATGTGGACTTGTTTTTTTAGCTCTGACATAGACTCTTTCTGATGTTATGATAAATTGCAATTGCTTCAATGACTGAGGTTATAGTTTGTTGGTTCTCAATAAGGTTTCTGATTCATACTTTTGCATTGTGAATAGATCATCACTTGAACATAAGTAATCATATGACAATATCTATATATGTTGCTGTTATGAGAATAGTCGTGATGCCTCCATGTCCGTATTTTATTTTTATCGACGCCTCTACCTCTACACATGGGGACATATTTATTGTTATTGGCTTTCGCTTGAGGACAAGCGAGGTCTAAGCTTGGGGGAGTTGATACGTCCATTTTGCATCATGCTTTTATATCGATATTTATTGCATTATGGGCTATTATTTCACATTATGTCACAATACTTATGGCTATTCTCTCTTATTTTATAAGGTTTAGATAAGGAGGGAGAATGCCGACAGCTGGAATTCTGGGTTGAAAAAGGAGCAAATATTAGAGACCTATTCTACACAACTCCAAAAGTCCTGAAACTCCACAGAACACCTTATAATAAATAATGAAAATCCTCGCCAAAGATGAAGACCAGGGGGACCACACCCTATCCACGAGGGTGGGGGCGCCCCCCCTACCTCGTGGGCCCCCTGGTGGCTCTCCGATGACCATCTTCTGCTATATGAAGTCTTTCGTCGAGAAAAAAACAAGAAGCAACCTTTCGGGATGAAACTCCGCCGCCACGAGGCAGATCCTTGGCGGAACCAATCTAGGGCTCTGGCAGAGCTGTTCTGCCGGGGAAACTTCCCTCCCGGAGGGGGGAATCATCGCCATCGTCATCACCAATGCTCCTCTTATCGGGAGAGGGCAATCTCCATCAACATCTTCATCAACACCATCTCATCTCAAAACCCTAGTTCATCTCTTGTATCCAATTCTTGTCTCCAAGTCCGGGATTGGTGCTAGTAGGTTGCTAGTAGTGTTAATTACTCCTTGTAGTTGATGCTAGTTGGTTTAATTGGTGGAAGATCATATGTTCAGATCCTGTATGCATATTATTACCCCTCTGATTATGAACATGAATATGCTTTGTGAGTAGTTACGTTTGTTCCTGAGGACAAGGGAGAAGTCTTGCTATTAGTAGTCATGTGAATTTGGTATTCGTTCGATATTTTGATGAAGTAATAAGTAGATGATGGGTTGCTAGAGTGACAGAAGCTAGTTGATGTATGTTGTCTAGCCTCTAGTGGTGTTATGTGAACATCGACTACATAACACTTTTGCCCTTATTTGGGCCTAGAGGAAGGCATTGGGAAGTAATAAGTATATGATGGGTTGCTAGAGTGACAGAAGCTTAAACCCTAGTTTATGCATTGCTTCGTAAGGGGCTGATTTGGATCCATATGTTTCATGCTATGGTTAGGAATACTTTTGTTGTAGTTGCAGATACTTGTGATACGTCCATTTTGCATCATGCTTTTATTTCGATATTTATTGCATTATGGAATGTTATTTCACTTTATGTCACAATACTTATGGCTATGCTCTCTTATTTTACAAGGTATACATAAAGAGGGAGAATGTCGGCAGCTGGAATTCTGGTCTGGATAAGGAGCAAATATTAGAGACCTATTATGCGCAACTCCAAAAGTCCAGAAACTCCACGGAACGTCTGTCAGGACCCCGACTCGATGTCACATCGATCTAGCCGGTAACACCTCATATCACTTTGCGGCCTCACGCACGGTATCCCCACGGGTGTCGTCTTACCTTTGCCCGGGACCGTTTGCGCCTTTTGGCTCACGTATATGATAGTGTCGCTAGCATCCATATGATAAGGAGCCCGGGCTGACATGACTAGTCGTAAACCCAAAGTGGCACAGACTTACAGGGACAGGCATCCATGACCCAGCTTCGAACGTGTCGGTCATCAGCAAGTGGGTCCGGGCTGTAGCACTGGGCTAGCAGGACTCCGGTAAACCGGGCTGTAGCGGGCTAACAGGACTCCGGTACTCAAAGCGTGACATTTCCCCGAAGGGACAGATACAGGAACGAGGAAGGACACATGCCGGCCAGCCTAAGTGTTCCAGAGCAGTAGCAAGCTACCATGGCTCAGCGGTAACACTAGGAGACATTTCCCGGTAAGAGAGGCTACTAAAGATAAACAACTAGATAGTCAGATCCCACACATACCAAGCATTTCAATCATACACACAATATGCTCGATATGTGCAAATACAACGAAGCATCACAACATGACTCTATGACACAAGTACTTTATTTAGGGCTCAGGGAGCCATACATAACATACACAAAGGTACGGGTCTCGCGACCCAACATACAAGTCATACAGTCATACAAGCCAACAGCGGAAGTAACTTGTCTGAGTACAGACAACTAGTAAAATAAAAGAGGCTTGGAAAGCCTAGCTATACTACGTGGTCCTCCACAAGCTCAGGGTCACCACCTGGGTCTTTAGCCTACTCGTTGATGTCAACGTCTACATAGAACCCATCAGAAGGGGTTGCAGCGTCTTCTGTAAAAATGTAGATTATAGCAACATGAGTACAAAGGTACTCAGCAAGACTTACATCAGATCCTACATACATGCATAGTATCAAGAAGGGTTGGTGGAGTTATTGCAGCAAGCCAGCTTTGACTCTTGGCTAGACTATCCTACGATACTCCAACTTGAAATGGTTTTGCGCACACGAGTCCACTATTCACCACTTCAATACACTACCGAGGATCCACCTCCGTCTTCCTACGGAAGAGCCATCCTCGGCACTCACACTTATCTTGAGGCTTTTAGTAGTTCCCATTTACTTGTCTATGAACTGTATAGGCAACCAAGTAGTCCTTTACCGCGGACGCGGCTATTCGAATAGATCATGTTAACCCTGCAGGGGTGTACTTCTTCATACATGTTTTCACCACTTAGCGTCTGCACACGACATGTGCTCGGCAGACTTCAAGCGAAAGCCGACGTGGGTGTAGACCACGACCTACCTAAACACTTAAGCCTCTAGTCCAGGTTTATCGCCTATTCAGGTTCCATCCGCAGGGAGTCCGGCCGAGGTTTCCCATACGGCCCCGAACGATGTGAACAGGGTTCCCGAGATACCTAACGGGTATTCGGTACACCGTGCCACGTACCTACCGCATCACAGCCCACCCCTACGGTCAGCGCTGTCCACGGCCTCCAGTAGGCTACAAACACCAGAAACTACTTGCAACTCCTGGACAGAGAGCTAGGGTGAATAAGAAGTCGAGCGGGGTCATATTTCAGGGCCCAATGTATGGTAGTAGCTGATTCTTAAATCACACATACAGATCTCAGTGCTTAAGGTCGGCTTCAATGAAACAACCCACCATGTACTCCTACATGGCCTCTCATCGATACCTTTACCAAATCGTGTTCACCACACCACTCTCATTACCAACATAATCATTTCACTCCAGCCCATCACCCCGATGAACCAGACCTGACACGACTCTAAGCATAGCAGGCATAGCAAGGTAGGAACAACACATACATATGGCTCAATCAACTCCTACACATGCTAGTGGGTTTCATCTAGTTACTGTGGCAATGACAGGTCATGCAGAGGAAATGGGTTCAACTACCGTAGCACACAGCAGTTTGAATCGCGTTGTCTTAATGCAGTAAAAGAGAGCAGGAGCGAGAACATGGGATTGTATCGATATGATCAAATGGTTGGTTGCTTGCCTGATGGTTCGATGCACGGATACGGTTCTTCGTTAGGGTAATCGCGGTACTCCTCGGGGACAGAACCTGTCGCAAAGGACATCGATACACAAGCATCACCAAACAATGTGCAACAATATGATGCATGCATGAAACATGGCAATATGAGTGTGTTGGGCTAATGCAACTAAAGCCAGAAGGGTTTGAACAAATTTGAATCAAAGATTCAAATTCCAAATTCAAATATGGCCTTTTAAAGTGCCTTTTCTTGTTCTGCTTAAAACATCAATTTAACTTGTTTGATCATGCATGAAAATAGTACAGATGGATAGATTGGATTTTTCTGATCATTTTTCATATATAATTTGTCCAATTTGGAGTTACAGAATAAAAGTTATGAATTTTTGAAGTTTAAATAATATTCTGGAATTTCCTGATTTAATTTAAATCCAGAAATTCAATTACTGCGTCAGCCTGACGTCAGTGTGACGTCAGCAGGTCAACGGAACAGGTCTGGGTCAAACCTGACAGTGGGTCCCGCATGTCAGGGTGATTATTTTAATTAAAACTTAATTAAAACTAATCCTGTTTAATTAACAGGGCTGGGCCCCATCTGTCATTGACTCAGGGGAGTCAACCAGGGCCCACCCGTGGTCAAAGTCAAAGTCGGCTGCCGGCGTTTAGTCGCCGGCGAGCCCGACGCGGCGGCGGGAGTGGTTTTGGCCATTTCGGCCACCAAATGGACCGCGGAGGCCACCGGAGTGGAGCTGAGGGCAACCCGCAGCTCTTGGCGGAGCCCGTTGGGGTCGGGGTGGCCGGGGTCGACGGCGGCGAGCTCGGCTGCGGCCGCCGGGGTTCGGTCGTGCACGGGAGCGGTGCTGGAGCTCGAAGTCGAGCAAAGCGAGGCGCTAGGGATGCTCTACGGGGTCTTGCGAACTCGTTGGACTCGCCGGGGTGACCAAATGGTCACCGGAGCTGCGTCGACGGCGAGCTCGGCGACGGCGGAGGTTCGGCCGTGGTGGGGAGGAGGCTACGGTGAGGGAACGAGGGGAAGGAGAGGGGGAAACGGTGGCGTAGCTCACCGCGGTTGCAGTGGGCGTCGAAGCGGGCTCGGGGACGCGCTGGAGACGGCGAATTCGACGGCGACGGTGGTCGGAGCCCGAAGAGGGGAACGGCGACGTGGCGGCGATGCAGGGCTTCCGGGGAGCTGTGGAGCGGTGGGGAGGAAGAGGGAGTCGAGGCGGAGCTCCTGAGCTAGTCGGGGGAGCGAGGGGTGGTCGGAGACAGCGGCTAAGGCGAACGGCGGCGACGGTGGTGTTCGGCCGGGCGAGGGAGAGAGCGAGGGGAGAGCCGGGGGAGAGTGAGAGAGAGCAGGGGGGGAGGCGTGGCGTCGTCCAGGGACACCGAGGCGAGGAGGGGAGGGCAGGCAGGCAGGGAGAGAGGTGGCGTGGCGCGGTGGCCGTGCGCGCGCGCCGGCCACACTCCCCTCCCTCTGTCGGGACGAAGACGACAGAGGAGGGAGGTGGGCTGGGCCGGCTGCTGGCTGGGCCGGCCAGCTGGCTGGGCTGCACAGGGAGGAGCCCAGGTAAGCTTCTCCCTTTTAGTTTTTCTGTTTCTGTTTTTATTTAATATATCTGCAACTTTGTTGAATTAAATAAAATACCTAGGCAACTCCAAAAATCACCAAACTATTTCTGGCCCATAGTTGGATTATTTCCAACATGAAACATTTTAGTTTGGAGATATTTGAGCATTTAAATATTTTATATTATTTTAAATGCCCAAATTCAAATATTTATGATTTAAATCAAAAACCTTAGGATGGCCTAGGAAAATGTGCACCACTTTTGGCAGAGGTTCTGAACCAAGGCAAAAATGATGGGCATTTTAGAAGGGCATTTCAGGTTCATTGAAAAATTATTTTAGTAACCCTAGTTGGTTTCAGAGGGGACTGGGGGTTCTGTCATCCCCATTTCAAGTTTCTGATGAAAGAGTAAACATGATGCAACACTCTAATGCATGACTAGCTAGGGTGTGACAACTCACCCCCACTCAAAAGAATCTCGTCCCGAGATTTGGGTTCCTCCGAGAAGAAGGCGGGATATTCAAGTCGAAGACGATCCTCCCTTTCCCAAGTTGCTTCATCCTCAGAATGGTGCGACCATTGAACCTTGAGAAACTTGATATTATGACGTCGCGTGGTACGTTCGGCTTGATCGAGGATACGAATGGGGTACTCTCGATATGTAAGATTATCTTGGAGATCAAGCGTTTCGTGGTCCACTTCACGGATAGGATCCGAGAAGCAACGCCTGAGTTGAGAAACGTGGAAGACATCGTGGACCCTGGAGAGGTGCGGAGGTAGTTCCAATTGGTAGGCAACTTCTCCTCGTTTGGCGAGAATGCGAAAGGGTCCAATGTAACGAGGAGCCAATTTGCCTTTGATACCGAAGCGATGGGTTCCCTTCAGAGGGGTGACCCGAAGATAAGCCTTCTCGTCAATTTCGAAAGTCATAGCCTTATGTTTTCGGTCATATTGACTCTTTTGACGAGATTGGGCTGTTTTCAACTTTTCACGAACGATACGAACTTGTTCTTCTGCTTCCTGAATCATATCCGGGCCAAAGAATTGTCTTTCCCCGGTCTCTGACCAATTAAGGGGTGTTCGACATCGTCGTCCATAGAGGACTTCAAAAGGGGCTTTACCCAAGCTAGATTGATAGCTGTTGTTGTAAGCGAATTCGGCAAATGGAAGGCACTTCTCCCAGTCCATTCCGAAAGAGATAACAGAGGCTCGAAGCATGTCTTCTAGAATCTGATTGACGCGTTCCACTTGACCACTCGACTGAGGGTGGAAGGCGGTGCTAAAGGAGAGACGAGTTCCCATAGCATTTTGGAAACTTTCCCAAAATCGAGAGGTGAAAAGACTTCCTCGATCCGAATTGATTTCCAAAGGAACACCATGAAGGGACACTATTCGGGAGATGTATAAGTCTGCCAGCTGACTAGCGGTTATACTCTCGCGAACAGGTAGGAAATGAGCTACCTTGGAAAGACGATCGACCACGACGAAAATAGCATTATTCCCTCTTTTGGTCCTGGGAAAACCGGTAATGAAATCCATACCAATTTTATCCCATTTCCATTCAGGAATAGCTAAGGGTTGAAGGGTGCCAGCAGGCCGTTGATGCTCTGCTTTTACACGACGACAGACGTCGCAATTAGCAATATACTGAGCAATTTCTCTTTTCATCCTAGTCCACCAGAACCTCTGGCGTAGGTCCTGATACATTTTAGTGCTACCGGGATGAATGGTGAGAGGAGATTCATGAGCCTCCTTAAGGATCAGCTGCCGTAGATGCTGGTTCTTGGGAACCACTAGACGGTTCTCAAAGTACACAACACCATGATCATTGGTGGAGAAACAACTAGCACCTCCGCTAGCAATGTTCTCTTTGATTTTAGATATTCCCTTATCTCGCTTTTGGGCAGCGATGATTTGATCCGTAAGAGTAGGTTTTGCTACCAAGGTGGAAAGAAAACCTTGAGGTACAATGTGAAGGTTAAGCTTCCGAAATTCCTCATGGAGAAGCGGTTGACTTTGTTGTAACATCAGGTTGTTACAATAAGATTTACGACTTAGCGCATCAGCCATAACGTTGGCTTTCCCTGGGGTATAGGTTATTCCTAAGTCGAAGTCTGTGATCAATTCAACCCAACGTCTCTGCCTGAGATTCAAATCCGGTTGGGTGAAAATATACTTCAGACTTTGGTGATCAGTGAATATTTCGCAACGATTTCCGAGGAGGTAATGTCGCCAGGTCTTAAGTGCATAGACTACGGCTGCAAGCTCTAGATCATGAGTAGGATAATTCTCCTCATGTGGGTGCAATTGCCGTGAAGCGTAAGCAATTACGTGTCGATCTTGCATGAGAATGCAACCTAGTCCTTGTCGCGAGGCGTCGCAGTAGATAACAAAGTCTTTGGAGAAGTCTGGCGGTACCAGCACGGGAGCAGAAGTCAGGCGTCTTTTCAGTTCCTGAAAGCTGTGCTCACATTGTGGAGTCCATTCGAACTTCTTATCTTTCTTGAGGAGTTCGGTTAGAGGTTTGGCAACCTTGGAGAAGTTCTCGACAAAGCGACGACAATAGCTCGCTAAGCCTAGAAAACTCCGAACTTGCTTGACCGATTCGGGTGGAGTCCAGTTAAGGACGGCTTGAACTCGCTCAGGGTTAACAGCAATACCTTTACCAGATATTACATGACCCAGATAGGTCACTTCTGACAACCAGAATTCACATTTAGAGAATTTGGCATAAAGGCGATGCTCTCGAAGTTTCTTCAACACTAGCCTTAGATGTTCGGCATGTTCTTCCTCGTTCTTGGAGTAGATGAGTATATCATCGAGATAAACTACGACGAATTTATCCAAATACTCCATGAAGATTGAGTTCATTAACCGAGAAAAGGTGGCTGGAGCGTTGGTTAAACCGAAGGACATGACGGTGTACTCGTATTGGCCATAACGAGTAACAAAGGCCGTTTTAGGAATGTCCCCGTTTCTGATTTTGATTTGATGGTAGCCCAACCTCAAATCCATCTTGGAGAAGACTGAGGATCCAGCGAGCTGATCATACAGGTCGTTGATCCTGGGAAGCGGGTATTTGTTCTTGATTGTGACCAAATTGACAGGTCGGTAATCTACAACCATCCGGTCCGTACCATCCTTCTTCTTGACGAATAGGACGGGGCAAGCCCACGGAGATGAACTAGGGCGGATGAAACCCTTTTTCAAGGACTCATCGAGTTGTTTCTTAAGCTCGGCTAGTTCTAGGGGTGCCATCTTATAGGGTCTTCTAGCAATCGGAACGGTTCCTGGAATGAGGTCTATTACGAACTCAACATCCCTGTCAGGTGGAACACCTGGCAATTCCTCTGGAAAGACATCCGGGAAGTCACGGACTACCGGAACGTCCTCAAGGTCTGGCAAAGGGCTGGCGTTAAGAGAATATAATTGTCGCTTGGCTATTCGGGTCAAAACATTGACTATCTTCCCCGAAGGATGGGTGAGTTGAACAGTCCTAGAGAAGCAATCAATTTTGGCTTGATTAAAGTCTCGGAATTGCTCTTCGACCGTGTACTCAGGATACCAGCGGTATCCAGCCTCAGTCATTACCCTGACCAACTTGGCAGTATGGCCGGGTACATCTAGGCATCGAGTCAGGCGAACCACTTGATTGAGGTCGCGAGTGGCCATCTGAAAGCACAATTATAATGCAAAGGCATTAGAATTTCTAGCAAAATTTTGGCAGCATAACAGCTGTAAATGCTTAAGAAGGATATTGAGACATTTGACAAAGGATTTCGTGCATACTCAACATCATCATATCAAAGTTCCGAAACCATTCTAACAACATAATGTGGTAGTAGAACTGATCTAGGCTGGTAACCATCAAACTTATAAGGTACTACTGATTAGTAACTCGTGATCCTGATAGAGAGAACAGATCCTAATTCCTTAACCCCCGGTGGAAGAATGGACTGACTCAGATCAGAAAGTCATAAGGTATAAGGAGTAAAAAGAGCCTTACGTTCCAACCCACAAACAATTCCCCTACATATAACTAAAGAATTTCTAGACTCAACATCGACCAGTTTGGCTTGGAGAACCTACAGGCAGTCCGGCTCTGATGCCAACGCTGTCAGGACCCCGACTCGATGTCACATCGATCTAGCCGGTAACACCTCATATCACTTTGCGGCCTCACGCACGGTATCCCCACGGGTGTCGTCTTACCTTTGCCCGGGACCGTTTGCGCCTTTTGGCTCACGTATATGATAGTGTCGCTAGCATCCATATGATAAGGAGCCCGGGCTGACATGACTAGTCGTAAACCCAAAGTGGCACAGACTTACAGGGACAGGCATCCATGACCCAGCTTCGAACGTGTCGGTCATCAGCAAGTGGGTCCGGGCTGTAGCACTGGGCTAGCAGGACTCCGGTAAACCGGGCTGTAGCGGGCTAACAGGACTCCGGTACTCAAAGCGTGACATTTCCCCGAAGGGACAGACACAGGAACGAGGAAGGACACATGCCGGCCAGCCTAAGTGTTCCAGAGCAGTAGCAAGCTACCATGGCTCAGCGGTAACACTAGGAGACATTTCCCGGTAAGAGAGGCTACTAAAGATAAACAACTAGATAGTCAGATCCCACACATACCAAGCATTTCAATCATACACACAATATGCTCGATATGTGCAAATACAACGAAGCATCACAACATGACTCTATGACACAAGTACTTTATTTAGGGCTCAGGGAGCCATACATAACATACACAAAGGTACGGGTCTCGCGACCCAACATACAAGTCATACAGTCATACAAGCCAACAGCGGAAGTAACTTGTCTGAGTACAGACAACTAGTAAAATAAAAGAGGCTTGGAAAGCCTAGCTATACTACGTGGTCCTCCACAAGCTCAGGGTCACCACCTGGGTCTTTAGCCTACTCGTTGATGTCAACGTCTACATAGAACCCATCAGAAGGGGTTGCAGCGTCTTCTGTAAAAATGTAGATTATAGCAACATGAGTACAAAGGTACTCAGCAAGACTTACATCAGATCCTACATACATGCATAGTATCAAGAAGGGTTGGTGGAGTTATTGCAGCAAGCCAGCTTTGACTCTTGGCTAGACTATCCTACGATACTCCAACTTGAAATGGTTTTGCGCACACGAGTCCACTATTCACCACTTCAATACACTACCGAGGATCCACCTCCGTCTTCCTACGGAAGAGCCATCCTCGGCACTCACACTTATCTTGAGGCTTTTAGTAGTTCCCATTTACTTGTCTATGAACTGTATAGGCAACCAAGTAGTCCTTTACCGCGGACGCGGCTATTCGAATAGATCATGTTAACCCTGCAGGGGTGTACTTCTTCATACATGTTTTCACCACTTAGCGTCTGCACACGACATGTGCTCGGCAGACTTCAAGCGAAAGCCGACGTGGGTGTAGACCACGACCTACCTAAACACTTAAGCCTCTAGTCCAGGTTTATCGCCTATTCAGGTTCCATCCGCAGGGAGTCCGGCCGAGGTTTCCCATACGGCCCCGAACGATGTGAACAGGGTTCCCGAGATACCTAACGGGTATTCGGTACACCGTGCCACGTACCTACCGCATCACAGCCCACCCCTACGGTCAGCGCTGTCCACGGCCTCCAGTAGGCTACAAACACCAGAAACTACTTGCAACTCCTGGACAGAGAGCTAGGGTGAATAAGAAGTCGAGCGGGGTCATATTTCAGGGCCCAATGTATGGTAGTAGCTGATTCTTAAATCACACATACAGATCTCAGTGCTTAAGGTCGGCTTCAATGAAACAACCCACCATGTACTCCTACATGGCCTCTCATCGATACCTTTACCAAATCGTGTTCACCACACCACTCTCATTACCAACATAATCATTTCACTCCAGCCCATCACCCCGATGAACCAGACCTGACACGACTCTAAGCATAGCAGGCATAGCAAGGTAGGAACAACACATACATATGGCTCAATCAACTCCTACACATGCTAGTGGGTTTCATCTAGTTACTGTGGCAATGACAGGTCATGCAGAGGAAATGGGTTCAACTACCGTAGCACACAGCAGTTTGAATCGCGTTGTCTTAATGCAGTAAAAGAGAGCAGGAGCGAGAACATGGGATTGTATCGATATGATCAAATGGTTGGTTGCTTGCCTGATGGTTCGATGCACGGATACGGTTCTTCGTTAGGGTAATCGCGGTACTCCTCGGGGACAGAACCTGTCGCAAAGGACATCGATACACAAGCATCACCAAACAATGTGCAACAATATGATGCATGCATGAAACATGGCAATATGAGTGTGTTGGGCTAATGCAACTAAAGCCAGAAGGGTTTGAACAAATTTGAATCAAAGATTCAAATTTCCAAATTCAAATATGGCCTTTTAAAGTGCCTTTTCTTGTTCTGCTTAAAACATCAATTTAACTTGTTTGATCATGCATGAAAATAGTACAGATGGATAGATTGGATTTTTCTGATCATTTTTCATATATAATTTGTCCAATTTGGAGTTACAAAATAAAAGTTATGAATTTTTGAAGTTTAAATAATATTCTGGAATTTCCTGATTTAATTTAAATCCAGAAATTCAATTACTGCGTCAGCCTGACGTCAGTGTGACGTCAGCAGGTCAACGGAACAGGTCTGGGTCAAACCTGACAGTGGGTCCCGCATGTCAGGGTGATTATTTTAATTAAAACTTAATTAAAACTAATCCTGTTTAATTAACAGGGCTGGGCCCCATCTGTCATTGACTCAGGGGAGTCAACCAGGGCCCACCCGTGGTCAAAGTCAAAGTCGGCTGCCGGCGTTTAGTCGCCGGCGAGCCCGACGCGGCGGCGGGAGTGGTTTTGGCCATTTCGGCCACCAAATGGACCGCGGAGGCCACCGGAGTGGAGCTGAGGGCAACCCGCAGCTCTTGGCGGAGCCCGTTGGGGTCGGGGTGGCCGGGGTCGACGGCGGCGAGCTCGGCTGCGGCCGCCGGGGTTCGGTCGTGCACAGGAGCGGTGCTGGAGCTCGAAGTCGAGCAAAGCGAGGCGCTAGGGATGCTCTACGGGGTCTTGCGAACTCGTTGGACTCGCCGGGGTGACCAAATGGTCACCGGAGCTGCGTCGACGGCGAGCTCGGCGACGGCGGAGGTTCGGCCGTGGTGGGGAGGAGGCTACGGTGAGGAACGAGGGGAAGGAGAGGGGGAAACGGTGGCGTAGCTCACCGCGGTTGCAGTGGGCGTCGAAGCGGGCTCGGGGACGCGCTGGAGACGGCGAATTCGACGGCGACGGTGGTCGGAGCCCGAAGAGGGGAACGGCGACGTGGCGGCGATGCAGGGCTTCCGGGGAGCTGTGGAGCGGTGGGGAGGAAGAGGGAGTCGAGGCGGAGCTCCTGAGCTAGTCGGGGGAGGGAGGGGTGGTCGGAGACAGCGGCTAAGGCGAACGGCGGCGACGGTGGTGTTCGGCCGGGCGAGGGAGAGAGCGAGGGGAGAGCCGGGGGAGAGTGAGAGAGAGCAGGGGGGAGGCGTGGCGTCGTCCAGGGACACCGAGGCGAGGAGGGGAGGGCAGGCAGGCAGGGAGAGAGGTGGCGTGGCGCGGTGGCCGTGCGCGCGCGCCGGCCACACTCCCCTCCCTCTGTCGGGACGAAGACGACAGAGGAGGGAGGTGGGCTGGGCCGGCTGCTGGCTGGGCCTGCCAGCTGGCTGGGCTGCACAGGGAGGAGCCCAGGTAAGCTTCTCCCTTTTAGTTTTTCTGTTTCTGTTTTTATTTAATATATCTGCAACTTTGTTGAATTAAATAAAATACCTAGGCAACTCCAAAAATCACCAAACTATTTCTGGCCCATAGTTGGATTATTTCCAACATGAAACATTTTAGTTTGGAGATATTTGAGCATTTAAATATTTTATATTATTTTAAATGCCCAAATTCAAATATTTATGATTTAAATCAAAAACCTTAGGATGGCCTAGGAAAATGTGCACCACTTTTGGCAGAGGTTCTGAACCAAGGCAAAAATGATGGGCATTTTAGAAGGGCATTTCAGGTTCATTGAAAAATTATTTTAGTAACCCTAGTTGGTTTCAGAGGGGACTGGGGGTTCTGTCATCCCCATTTCAAGTTTCTGATGAAAGAGTAAACATGATGCAACACTCTAATGCATGACTAGCTAGGGTGTGACAACGTCTTAGAAGAAATAAAGAAAAATCCACACCAAAGATGCAAGCCAGGGGGCCCACACCCTACTCATGAGGGTGGGGGGCGCGCCCCCCTAACTCGTGGGCCCCCTGGTGGCTCTCCGATGCCCATCTTCTCCTATATGAGGTCTTTCGATGAGAAAAAATAAGGAAGGAACTTTTTGGGACGAGACTCTGCCGCCACGAGGCGGAACCTTGGCGGATCCAATCTAGAGCTCCGGCAGAGCTGTTCTGCTGGGGATACTTCCCTCCTGAAGGGGGAAATCATCACCATCGTCATCACCAACGCTCCTCTCATCGGGAGAGGGCAATCTCCATCAACATCTTCACCAGCACCATCTCATCTCCAAACCCTAGTTCATCTCTTGTATCCAATTCTTGTCTCAAAGTCCGGGATTGGTGCTAGTAGGTTGCTAGTAGTGTTGATTACTCCTTGTAGTTGATGCTAGTTGGTTTAATTGGTGGAAGATTATATGTTCAGATCCTATATGCATATTCTTACCCCTCTGATTATGAACACGAATATGCTTTGTGAGTAATTACGTTCGTTCCCGAGGACAAGGGAGAAGTCTTTCTATGAGTAGTCATGTGAATTTGGTATTCGTTTGATATTTTGATAAGATGTATGTTGTCTAGCCTCTAGTGGTGTTATGTGAACGTCGACTACATAACACTTCACCATTATTTGGGCCTAGAGGAAGGCATTGGGAAGTAATAAGTAGATGATGGGTTGCTAGAGTGACAGAAGCTTAAACCCTAGTTTGTGCGTTGCTTCGTAAGGGGCTGATTTGGATCCATATGTTTCATGCTATGGTTAGGTTTACCTTAATACTTTTGTTGTAGTTGCGGATGCTTGCAATAGAGGTTAATCATAAGTGGGATGCTTGTTCAAGTAGGAACAGCACCCAAGCACCGGTCCACCCACATATCAAATTCTCAAAGTATCAAACGCGAATCATATGAACGTGATGAAAACTAGCTTGACGATATTCCCAGGTGTCCTCGGGGGTGCTTTTCCTATTATAAGAGTTTGTTTCGGCTTGTCCTTTGCTATAAAAGGATTGGGACACCTTGCTGCACTTTATTTACTTTTGTTACTTGTTGCTCGTTACAATTTATCCTATCACAAAACTATCTGTTACCACTTATTTCAGTACTTGCAGAGAATACCTTGCTGAAAACCGCTTATCATTTCCTTCTGCTCCTCGTTGGGTTCGACACTCTTACTTATTGAAAGGACTATGATAGATCCCCTATACTTGTGGGTCATCAAGACTCTTTTCTGGCGCTGTTGCCGGGGAGTGTAGCGCCTTTGGTAAGGAAACATTTATATAGTGTGCTGAAATTTACTGTCACTTGTTACTATAGAAAGTAATTCGCCGAGGGGCTTGTTCGGGGTATCTTCACCCCGTCCAGTAGAGCAAAGAGTTGCTCCTCAACCTACTGAACCTATGGAAAATTAAACTCCTTTTGAATTTCCTTCGGGTATGATGGAAAGACTGCTAGCTGACCCTTTTACAGGAGATGGAACAAAGCATCCTGATGAGCACTTAATATATGTGGATGAAGTTTGTGGATTATTTAAGCTTGCAGGTATACCCGATGATGTTGCTAAGAAGAAGGCCTTCCCTTTATCTTTGAAGGGAGACGCATTGGTATGGTATAGGCAATGTGATGATATATGATCATGGGACTATAAAAGATTGAAGCTGGAATTTCATCAAAAATATTACCCTAGGAATCTTGTTCATCGTGATCGCAATTATATATATATATATATATATATATATATATATATATATATATATATAATTTCTGGCCTCGCGAAGGAGAAAGCATCGCTCAAGCTTGGGGGAGGCTTAAATCAATGTTATATTCATGCCCCAATCATGAGCTCCAGAGAAAAATAATTATGCAAAGTTTTTATGCTCGGCTTTCTAAAAACAATCGCAACATGCTTGATACATCTTGTGTTGGCTCTTTTATGATGAAGACTATTGAGTTTAGATGGAATTTATTGGATAGAATTAAATGCAACTCTGAAGATTGGGACCTCGACGAAGGTAAGGAGTCAGGTATGACACCTAAGTTTGATTGTGTTAAACCTTTTATGGATACTAATATTTTTCGTAAGTTTAGCACTAAATATGGACTTGACTCTGAGATAGTAGCTTCTTTCTGTGAATCTTTTGCTACTTATGTTGATATCCCAAAGGAGAAGTGGTTTAAATATCATCCTCCCATAGAAGTAAAAGTAGCGGCACCTATTAAAGTTGAAGAAAAGACTGTCACTTATAATGATCCTATTGTCCCAACTTCTTATATTGAGAAACCACCTTTCCCTGTTAGAGTAAAGGATCATGCTAAAGCTTCAACTGTTGTTCGTAAAAGCAATATTAGAACTTATATACCTCCTGAGCAAGTTAAAGTAGAACCTAATATTTCTATTGTTAAAGATCTCTTGTCTGATAATATTGATGGGCATGTTATTCAGTTCGAAGGTGAAACTCCTAGAATTGCTAAACCTTGTGCTAAAGATAAACATAGACCTGTGGTAGGCGTGCCTATTATTTCCGTTAAAATAGGAGATCATTGTTATCATGGCTTATGCGATATGGGTGATAGTGCTAGTGTTATACCACATACCTTATGCAAAGAAATTATGCATGATATTGCACCTGTTGAGTTAGAAGATATTGATGTCACAATTAAACTTGCTAATAGAGATACTATTGCACCAATTGGAATTGTTAGAGATGTTGAAGTCTTGTGTGGGAAAACTAAATATCCTGCTGATTTCTTGTTCTTACTTCCCCACAAGATAGCTTTTGTCCCATCATATTTGGTAGGCCCTTCTTGAACACTATTAATGCTAAGATAGATTGTGAAAAGAATGTTGTTACTATTGGCTTGGATGATATGGTTCATGAGTTTAATTTCTCTAAATTTAGTAAACAACATCGTGAGGAAGAATTACCCAGTAAGGATGAAATTGTTGGTCTTGCTTCTATTGCCGTACCTCCTAGTGATCCTTTAGAGCACTATTTGCTAGACCATGAAAATGATATGTTCATGAATGAAAGAAGGGAAATAGATGAAGTATTCTTTAAACAGGAACCTATTTTACATCATAACTTGCCTGTTGAAATTTTGGGGGATCCTCCTCCACCCAAGGGTGATCCCGTGTTTGAGCTTAAACCTCTGCCTGATAATCTTAAATATGCTTATCTTGATGAAAAGAAGATATATCCTGTTATTATTAGCGCTAACCTTTCAGAGCATGAAGAAGAAAGATTATTGAAAACTCTAAAGAAGCATCGTGCTGCTATTGGATATACTCTTGATGATCTTAAGGGCATTAGTCCCACTCTATGTCAACATAAAATAAATTTGGAAGCAAATGCCAAACCAGTTCGTGATCCCCAACGACGTCTGAATTCTAAAATGAAAGAAGTGGTAAGAAAAGAAATACTCAAGCTTTTGGAGGCAGGTATAATTTATCCCATTGCTGATAGTGTGTGGGTAAGTCCTGTCCATTGTGTCCCTAAGAAGGGAGGTATTACTGTTGTTCCTAATGATAAAGATGAATTGATTCCACAAAGAATTATCACAGGTTATAGGATGGTAATTGATTTCCGCAAATTAAATAAAGCTACTAAGAAAGATCATTACCCCTTACCTTCTATCGATCAAATGCTAGAAAGATTATGCAAACACACACACTATTGCTTTCTAGATGGTTATTCTGGTTTCTCTCAAATACCTGTGTCGGCTAAAGATCAATCAAAGACTACTTTTACATGCCCTTTTGGTACTTTTGCTTATAGACGTATGCCTTTTGGTTTATGTAATGCACCTGCTACCTTTCAAAGATGCATGATGGCTATATTCTCTGACTTTTATGAAAAGATTTGTGAGGTTTTCACGGACGACTTTTCTGTCTATGGTTCCTCTTTTGATGATTGCTTGAGCAATCTTGATCGAGTTTTGCAGAGATGTGAAGAAACTAATCTTGTCTTGAATTAGGAAAAGTGCCACTTTATGGTTAATGAAGGTATTGTCTTGGGGCACAAAGTTTCTGAAAGAGGTATTGAAGTTGATAAAGCCAAGGTTGATGCTATTGAAAAGATGCCATGTCCCAAGGACATCAAAGGTGTAAGAAGTTTCCTTGGTCATGCCAGTTTTTATAGGAGGTTCATTAAGGACTTCTCAAAAATTTCTCGGCCTCTGACTAATTTATTGCAAAAAGATATACCATTTGTCTTTGATGATGATTGTGTAGAAGCATTTGAAATACTTAAGAAAGCATTAGTCTCTGCACCTATTGTTCAGCCACCTGATTGGAATTTACCCTTGGAAATTATGTGTGATGCTAGTGATTATGTTGTAGGTGCTGTTCTAGGTCAAAGAGTTGATAAGAAATTAAATGTTATTCATTATGCTAGTAAGACTCTAGACAATGCTCAAAGAAATTATGCTACTACTGAAAAAGAGCTTTTAGCAGTTGTATTTGCTTGTGATAAGTTCAGACCTTATATTGTTGATTCTAAAGTAACTATTCACACTGATCATGCTGCTATTAAATACCTTATGGAAAAGAAAGATGCTAAACCTAGACTTATTAGATGGGTTCTCTTGCTACAAGAATTTGATTTGCGTATTGTTGATAGGAAGGGAGCTGAGAACCCCGTAGCAGACAACTTGTCTAGGTTAGAAAATATTCTTGATGACCCACTACCTATTAATGATGACTTTCCTGATGAACAATTAAATGTTATAAGTACTTCTCGTAGCACTCCATGGTATGCTGATTATGCTAATTATATTGTTGCTAAGTTTATACCACCTAGCTTCACATACCAGCAAAAGAAAAAGTTCTTCTATGACTTGAGACATTACTTTTGGGATGGCCCACATCTTTATAAAGAAGGAGTAGATGGTGTTATTAGACGTTGTGTACCTGAGCATGAACAGATTCTACGCAAGTGTCATTCCGAGTCTTATGGAGGACACCATGCTGGAGATAGAACTGCACATAAGGTATTGCAATCTGGTTTTTATTGGCCTACTCTCTTCAAGGATGCCCGTAAGTTTGTCTTGTCTTGTGATGAATGTCAAAGAATTGGTAATATTAGTAGATGTCAAGAAATGCCTATGAATTATTCACTTGTTATTGAACCGTTTGATGATTGGAGCTTTGATTATATGGGACCTTTTCCTGCCTCTAATGGATACACACATATTCTAGTTGCTGTTGATTACGTTACTGAGTGGGCAGAAGCTATTCCAACTAGTAGTGCTAATCATAACACTTCTATTAAAATGCTTAAAGAAGTTATTTTTCCGAGGTTTGGAGTCCCTAGATATTTAATGACTGATGGTGGTTCAGACTTTATTCATGGTGCCTTCCGTAAAATGCTTGCTAAATATGATGTTAATCATAGAATTGCATCTCCTTATCACCCGCAGTCTAGTGGTCAAGTAGAGTTGAGCAATAGAGAGCTCAAATTAATTTTGCAAAAGACTGTTAATAGGTTTAGAAAGAATCGGTCTAAGAAACTTGATGATGCATTATGGGCATATAGAACTGCATACAAAAATCCTATGGGTATGTCTCCGTATAAGATGGTTTATGGAAAAGCATGTCATTTACCTCTCGAACTAGAACATAAGGCATACTGGGCTATTAAAGAACTCAACTATGATTTTAAACTTGCCGGTGAGAAGAGGTTATTTGATATTAGCTCACTTGATGAATGGAGAACCCAAGCTTATGAAAATGCCAAGTTGTTTAAAAAAAAGTTAAAAGATGGCATGACAAAAGGATACAAAAGCGTGAGTTTAATGTAGGTGATTATGTATTGCTATACAACTCTCGTTTAAGATTTTTTGCAGGAAAACTTCTCTCTAAATGGGAAGGCCCCTACGTTATCGAGGAGGTCTATCATTCCGGCGCCATAAAAATCAACAACTTCGAAGGCACAAACCCGAAGGTGGTAAACGGTCAAAGAATTAAGCATTATATCCCAGGTAATCCCATAAATGTTGAAACCAATATTATTGAAACCGTAACCCCGAAGGAATACATAAGGGACACTTTCCGGAACGTTTCAGACTCCGAAAAGGAATAGGTATGTGGTACGGTAAGTAAACCGACTCCAAAACAATTTTAAGGGCAACATTTCTCCGTTTTGGAATATTTAGAAAAATAAGTAGAAATCCGGGAATGACACGAGGGCCCCACGAGGGTGGTGGGCGCGCCCTACCCCCCTGGGCGTGCCCCTTACCTCATGAGCGCCTCGTGTGCCTTCCGGACTCCGTTTTCTTGCACGATACGTATTTTGGTCGATAAAAATTCATTATATATTCTCCCGGAGGTTTTGACTCCCGTATCACGCAAATTTCCTCTGTTTTTGTTTTCGATCTATTGCTGATGCAGATTAGAGCAAGATGTCTTCTCAAGAGTCAATCGGGGAGAGCCAGGTATCTAATCCGGCACCGGAACCAAGGCAAACAGTGACGCTGACCACTTTGGGCCAACAACAGAGGAAGAGGTGGAGGCTGACTTGATGAGGGTAGATGCCATGGAGGATCAAGAAGTCACCTCTCGCCTCCGAGCTGGATTCATGATGGGGGAACTACAGAGCTCAGCTATCCCAAACTCGGTTATCCCTTCTAATGTTAGATTTCTTTCTTATGAAAATATGAAGAGGAGTGTCACTTATTCTCCCGCAACTATGCAACACCCCTGGGTGCAAGGAGCTTTAGCTGTCATAGGAAAGCTTTGTAAGGAAATAATGGACCTCAAACAACAAGTTAATAAGCTTGAGGAGGAGAAACGCATCCTGAGGGGAATCATCGCCAAGAATATTACACTGATAACAAAGAAGGAGACATAATCACACAGGTTTGGGCACTCCCCTTGGCAAACTGCCAAGCTTGGGGGAGGTGCCCCGGTATCATATCACAATCACAACTCCTATCCTTACCGTTTTTCTTAGTTCTATCATATTAGTAGTATCTTGATCTAGTAGAATAAAGTTTATGGGATGATCTAGTTTTGAGTTTTGCTTTATGATCCATCTATGTAATCGAGTCCGTGAGTTATATATAATAAAGATTAGTGTTGAGTCAAGGGCTTGATTATTTTGCCATGATCTTGGGTGAATAAAAGAAAAGAGAAAATAATAAAAAGAAACAAAAAAGTTCATATTGATCTTATTGAGAGTAATGACTTCACATAGAAAGAGTATGATGATTAAAAGTTGTTGGGAGTTGGCAGACATAGCTTTGGTCATTGTTGCAATTAATAGGAAGTAATAAGGAAAGAGAGATTTTCACATATAGATATATTGTCATTGACATCTTTTATGATTGGGAGCACTCATTAAAATATGACATGCTAAAGAGTTGATGTTGGACAAGGAAGACAACGTAATGAGTTATGTCTTTCTTATATATGAGATAAAGTATATTGTCATGGTTCCCCTAACTTGTTGAGCTTGCCTTTCCCCCTCATGCTAGCCAAATTCTCAGCACCAAGTAGAAATACTACTTCTGCTTCCAAAATCCCTAAACCAGTTTTGCCATGAGAGTCCACCATATCTACCTATGGATTGAGTAAGATCCTTCAAGTAAGTTGTCATCGGTGCAAAGCAATAAAAATTGCTCTAAATATGTATGATTGATTGGTGTGGGAGAAATAAGCTTTATACGATCTTGTGATGTGGAAGTAATAAAAGCGACGAACTGCATAATAAAGGTTCATATCACAAGTGGCAATATAAAGTGACGTTCTTTCGCATTGAGATTTTGTACATCCAACCATAAAAGTGCATGGCAACCTCTGCTTCCCTATACGAAGGGCCTATCCTTTATTATTATCTTCTACCTTATGCAAGAGTCATGGTAATCCTCACCTTTCCTTTTTCATTTTATCCTTTGGCAAGCTCAACACGTTGGAAAGAACATGATATATATATATCTAATTGGATGTAGGAGAGCATGAACCATTATTGTTGACATTACCCTTGAGGTAAAAGGTTGTGGGGCAAAACTATAAGCCCCTATCTTTCTCTGTGTTCGATTAAAGCTTCGTAACCACAAGTACTGCGTGAGTGTTAGCAATTATGGGAGACTAAATGATAGTTAAGTATGTGGGCTTGCTTTTTAGCTCTGACATAGACTCTTTCCGATGTTATGATAAATTGCAATTGCTTCAGTGACTGAGATTATAGTCTGTTGGAGCCCAATAAGGTTTATGATTTATACTTTTTGCATTGTGAATAGATCATCACTTGAACATAAGTAATCATATGACAAAATCTATATAAGTTGCTGTTATGAGAATAATCATGATGCCTTCATATCCGTATTTTATTTTTATCGACGCCTCTACCTCTAAACATGAGGACATATTTATTGTTATCGGCTTTTCGCTTGAGGACAAGCGAGGTCTAAGCTTGGGGGAGTTGATACGTCCATTTTGCATCATGATTTTATTTCGATATTTATTGCATTATGGACTGTTATTTCACTTTATGTCACAATACTTATGGCTATTCTCTCTTATTTTACAAGGTTTACATAAAGAGGGAGAATGCCGGCAGCTGGAATTCTGGTCTGGATAAGGAGCAAATATTAGAGACATATTCTGCACAACTCCAAAAGTCCTGAAACTCTACGGAACGTCTCAGAAGAAATAAAGAAAAATCCATGCCAAAGATGAAGGCCAGGGGGCCCACACCCTGCTCACGAGGGTGGGGGGCACCGCCCCCTAGGGCGCACCCCCTACCTCGTGGGCCCCCTGGTGGCTCTCCGATGCCCATCTTCTCCTATATGAGGTCTTTCAATGAGAAAAAATAAGGAAGGAACTTTTCGGGATGAGACTCCGCCGCCACGAGGCGGAACCTTGGCGGATCCAATCTAGAGCTCCGGCAGAGCTGTTCTGCCGGGGATACTTCCCTCCTGAAGGGGGAAATCATCACCATCGTCATCACCAACGCTCCTCTCATCGGGGGAGGGCAATCTCCATCAACATCTTCACCAGCACCATCTCATCTCCAAACCCTAGTTCATCTCTTGTATCCAATTCTTGTCTCAAAGTCCGGGATTGGTGCTATTAGGTTGCTAGTAATGTTGATTACTCCTTGTAGTTGATGCTAGTTGGTTTAACTGGTGGAAGATTATATGTTCAGATCCTATATGCATATTATTACCCCTCTGATTATGAACACGAATATGCTTTGTGAGTAATTACGTTCGTTCCTGAGGACAAGGGAGAAGTCTTTCTATGAGTAGTCATGTGAATTTGGTATTCGTTTGATATTTTGATAAGATGTATGTTGTCTAGCCTCTAGTGGTGTTATGTGAACGTCGACTACATAACACTTCACCATTATTTGGGCCTAGAGGAAGGCATTGGGAAGTAATAAGTAGATGATGGGTTGCTAGAGTGACAGAAGCTTAAACCCTAGTTTATGCGTTGCTTCGTAAGGGGCTGATTTGGATCCATATGTTTCATGCTATGGTTAGGTTTACCTTAATACTTTTGTTGTAGTTGCGGATGCTTGCAATAGAGGTTAATCATAAGTGGGATGCTTGTTCAAGTAGGAACAACACCCAAGCACCGGTCCACCCACATATCAAATTATCAAAGTATCGAACACGAATCATATGAACGTGATGAAAACTAGCTTGACGATATTCCCAGGTGTCCTCGGGAGCGCTTTTCCTATTATAAGAGTTTGTTTCGGCTTGTCCTTTGCTACAAAAGGATTGGGCCACCTTGCTGCACTTTATTTACTTTTATTACTTGTTGCTCGTTACAATTTATCCTATCACAAAACTATCTTTTACCACTTATTTCAGTACTTGTAGAGAATACCTTGCTGAAAACCGCTTATCATTTACTTCTGCTCCTCGTGGGGTTCGACACTCTTACTTATCGAAAGGACTACGATAGATCCCCTATACTTGCGGGTCATCACCTTGCAATAGAGGTTAATAATAAGTGGGATGCTTGTTCAAGTAAGAACATCACCCAAGCATCGGTCCACCCACATGTCAAATTATCAAAGTACCGAACGTGAATCATATGAACGTGATGAAAACTAGCTTGACGATATTCCCATGTGTCCTCGGGAGCGCTTTTCCTTATATAAGAGTTTGTCCAGGCTTGTCCTTTGCTACAAAAAGGATTGGGCCACCTTGCTGCACTTTATTTACTTTTGTTACTTGTTGCTCGTTACAAATTATCTTATAACAAAACTATCTATTACCACTTATTTCAGTACTTGCAGAGAATACCTTGCTGAAAACCGCTTACCATTTCCTTCTGCTCCTCGTTGGGTTCGACACTCTTACTTATCGAAAGGACTACGATAGATCCCCTATACTTGTGGGTCATCAGCTGTTTTCAGTAGAATTGCAATGGTGTTATTTATGTGCAGAAACAAAAGTTCTCGAAATGACCTGAAACTCCATGGAGATTATTTTTGGAAATAATAAAAAATACTGGCAAAGAATCAAGGACAGGGGGCCCACACCCTAGCCACGAGGGTGGGGGCGCACCTGCCCCCTGGGCACGCCCCCTGCCTCATGGGCCCCCTGGAGCTGCACTGACCTCAACTCCAACTCCATATATTTGTGTTCGAGGAGAAAAAAATAAAGGAGAAGGATTCATCGCGTTTTATGATACGGAGCCGCCGCCAAGCCCTAAACTCTCTCGGGAGGGCTGATCTGGAGTCCGTTCGAGGCTCCGGAGAGGGGAATCCGTCGTCGTCGTCATCATCAACCATCCTCCATCACCAATTTCATGATGCTCACCGCCGTGCGTGAGTAATTCCATCGTAGGCTTGCTGGACAGTGATGGGTTGGATGAGATTTGTCATGTAATCGAGTTAGTTTTGTTAGGGTTTGATCCCTAGTATCCACTATGTTCTGAGATTGATGTTGCTATGACTTTGCTATGCTTAATGCTTGTCACTAGGGCCCGAGTGCCATGATTTCAGATCTGAACCTATTATGTTTTCATGAATATATGTGAGTTCTTGATCCTATCTTGCAAGTCTATAGTCACCTACTACGTATTATGATCCGGCAACCCCGAAGTGACAATAGTCGGGACCACTCCCGGTGATGACCGTAGTTTGAGGAGTTCATGAATTCACTATGTGTTAATGCTTTGGTCAGGTACTCTATTAAAAGGAGGCCTTAATATCCCTTAGTTTCTGCAAGGACCCCACTGCCACGGAGGGTAGGACAAAAGATGTCATGCAAGTTCTTTTCCATAAGCACGACTATATTCGAAATACATGCCTACATTACATTGATGAATTGGAGCCAGTTCTGTGTCACCCTATGTTATGACTGTTACATGATGAACCACATCCGGCATAATTCTCCATCACTGACCCAATGCCTATGAGCTTTCCATATATTGTTCTTCGCTTATTTACTTTTCCGTTGCTATTGTTATCATCACTACAAAATACCTAAAATATTACTTTTGCTACCGTCAAGGTTGTTAGAATCACGATTCTGTTATATGATTCTACGACTTTACGATCCAAACTTACCCATCTGATTCTACGATTGTAGTTCATAAAATCTACGTTTCTACGATCCTGGTAGTGAAGATTCTACGATTTACGATTCTACCATCAGAGCTCCGATCTGATTCAAAATAGCGATTCTGACAACCTTGGCTACCGTTACCTTTTGCTACCGTTATCACTACTATCATATTACCTTGCTACTAAACACTTTGCTACAGATATTATGTTTCCAGATGTGGTTGAATTGAAAACTCAGCTGCTAATACTTGAGAATATTCTTTGGCTCCCCTTGTGTCGAATCGATAAATTTGGGTTGAATACTCTACCCTTGAAAACTGTTGCGATCCCCTATACTTGTGGGTTATCAAGACTATTTTCTGGCGCCGTTGCCGGGGAGCATAGCTCTATTCTTTGAGTCACTTGGAATTTATATCTGCTGGTCGCTATGAAGAACTTGAAAGACGCAAAAACAAAAATTTACCCCTCAACTACGAGGGGAGGTATGGAACTGCCATCTAGCTCTGCACCTGATTCACCTTCTGTTTTGAGTAAGCTTGTGACACCTAAACCTGCTTCTGCTATTAATTCTGATATGTCACATATTATTGATGATGCCAGTTCTGCTATGCATGATACTTATGATGAAACTACGTCTATGCTTGATACTAATGTGCCACTTGGTGAATTTCTTGATGAACAACTTGCTAGGGCTAGAGAGAATGAAATTATTGAAACTGATAATATTGATGAAAGTGATGATGAAGGCTCTCCTAATAAATATGAATTGCCTGTTGTGCCTGAGGTCTATGTTATCGATGAAGAAACTGAAAGAGACTTTCTTGCATGCAATGATAGAAGTGATCTTAAGAAATTATTAGCTAAGCTTAAACAAAAAACTCTGGATGCTAGAATGAGATATGATCCTGCTTATGCTACTTCACCTATCTTTGTTACTGATAAGGATTATGAATTCTCTATTGATCCTGATATAATTACTTTGGTTGAATCTAATCCTTTTATGGCTATGAATCTGAAACTGTTGTGGCACATCTTACTAAATTAAATGATATAGCTACCCTGTTCACTAATGATGAGAGAACTTGCTACTTTTACATCCTTAAAATATTTCTGTTCTCATTAAAGGGTGATGCTAAGATCTGGTTTAATTCTCTTGATCCTGGTTGTGTGTGTAGTCCTCAGGATATGATTTATTACTTCTCTGCTAAATATTTCCCTGCTCATAAGAAACAAGTTGCCTTAAGGGATATATATAATTTTGTGCAAATTGAAGAAGAGAGTCTCCCACAAGATTGGGGAAGGCTTCTCCAATTACTTAATTCTTTACCTGATCATCCTCTTAAGAAAAATGAAATACTCGATATCTTTTATAATGGACTAACCGATGCTTCCAGAGACCACCTCGATAGTTGTGCTGGTTCTGTTTTCAGGGAAAGAACACCGGATGAAGCTGAAATTTTATTGAATAATATGTTGACAAATGAAAATAATTGGACACTTCCTGAGCCAACTCCTGAGCCTATTCCTAAACCAAATCCGAAGAAAAGGGGTGTTCTATTTCTCAGTGCTGAAGATATGCAAGAGGCAAAGAAATCTATGAAAGAAAAGGGTATTAAAGCTGAAGATGTTAAAAATTTACCTCCTATTGAAGAAATACATGGTCTTAATTTACCGCCTGATGAAGAAATATATGGTTTTAATCCATCACCTATTGAAGAAACACATGGTCTTGATAACCCGACACAGGCAGTAAAGGTAAATTCTCTCTATAGATATGATAAAGCTGAAATCCCTCCTACTAAGTTTGCTAGCCAATGTTTGGATGAGTTTGATAGCTTTATGGTTAGGCAAGAAGACTTCAATGCTTATTTTGGTAGACAATTAAAACAAAATGCTTATATGATTGAACACTTGGGTGATTATATGTCTAAAGTTAAAGGTGAACTTAAACTCATTAGTAAACATGCTTCTATGGTTACCACTCAAGTAGAACAAGTACTTAAAGCTCAGAATGATTTTCTCAATGAATTAAATAGTAAGAAAAATGATAATGTTGTTAGAGTTATGACTAGAGGTGGTAAAATGACCCAGGAACCTTTGTATCCTGAGGGCCATCCTAAGAGAATTGAGCAAGATTCTCAGAAAAATAATATAGATGCACCTAGTCCTTCTAAAAAGAAGAAAAAGAAAAATGATAGGACTTTGCATGCTTCTAGTGAACCTGTTATTAACACACCTGAGAATCCCAATGATATCTCTATTTCTGATGCTGAAACACAATCTGGTAGTGAACATGAAACTAGTGATAATTTTAATAATGATGTTCATGTTGATGCTCAACCTAGTAATGACAATGATGTAGAGATTGAACCTGCTGTTGATCTTGATAACCCACAATCAAAGAATCAACAATATGATAAAAGAGACTTTGTTTCTAGGAAACACGGTAAGGAAAGAGAGCCTTGGGTTCAGAAACCCATGCCTTTTCCTCCTAAGCCATCCAAGAAAAAGGATGATGAGGATTTTGAGCGCTTTGCTGAAATGATTAGACCTATCTTTTTGCGTATGCATTTGACTGATATGCTTAAACTGAATCCTTATGCTAAGTACATGAAAGATATTGTTACTAATAAAAAAAGATACCGGAAGCTGAAATTTCCATCATGCTTGCTAATTATACTTTTAAGGGTGGAATACCTAAGAAGCTAGGAGATCCAGGAGTACCAACTATACCATGCTCCATTAAAAGAAACTATGTTAAAACTGCTTTATGTGATCTTGGAGCCGGTGTTAGTGTTATGCCTCTCTCTTTATATCGTAGACTTGATTTGAATAAGTTGACACCTACTGAAATATCTTTGCAAATGGCTGATAAATCAACTGCTATACCTGTCGGTATTTGTGAGGATGTGCCTGTTGTGGTTGCAAACGTTACTATTTTAACGGACTTTGTTATTCTTGATATTCCCGAGGACGATAGTATGTCTATTATTCTTGGAAGACCCTTTTTGAATACTGCAGGGGCTGTTATTGATTGCACAAAGGCAATGTCACTTTTCATGTTAATGGTAATGAGCATACGGTACACTTTCCGAGGAAACAACCTCAAGTCCACAGTATCAATTCTATTGGAAAAATTCCATCGATTATTTTTGGAGGTTTTGAATTTCCTCTTCCTACTGTCAAGAAGAAATATGATATTCTTATTGTTGGGGATGTGCATATCCCCGTTGAGGTAACCTAGTGTTATTTGAAAATTCTCCGGTTCCATGTTACTCGGAATGAGTTTGTTAACAAGACTTGATCAACCTTGTTAGTGGATTCCTTTTGATGAGCATGAGATGGATGAATTTAGAAAACACAACTCTCTGTACCCTTTTTGTACTTTCTGTTATTTATATTAAATAAAGCAAAAATAGTAATTTCGGTCTATTTTCTGAATTATCCGTGCAATATAAAAATACCCCGAAAATAAAAGTTCTCCAAATGCCCTGCCAATTTAATATGATTTTTTCTGGAATATTTGAGAATATCTAGCACTGAGAACACAGCAGGAGGAGCAAGCACCTGGCCACGAGGGTCCAGGGCGCACCCACCCCCTTGGGCGCGCCCCCTGCCTCGTGGGCCTACGTTGGCTCCCCTCCACTTATTCCTGCACCCACACACTTCTTCTTCCTCCCAAAAAATCACCATCCAGCTCAAGCACGAGTTCTAGCTCATTTTGCTGCAATTTTCGATCTCCTTGCTCAAAGCACCTCTCACAAAACTGCTTTGGGGGATTGTTCCTTGGTATGTGACTCCTCCATTGGTCCAATTAGTTTTTGTTCTACTGCTTTATTCATTGCAAATTTGTGCTGCCTAGGTGACCATGTTCTTGAGCTTGCATGTCAAATTTATATGGTTCCAAGTAGTTCTAATGCATGATATAGGCTCTAGGCACTTGTAGGAGTAGTTGCTATCAAGTTTGTTGAGCTTGGTTTACTTTTATTTGAAGTTACTAAAAATTTCAGAATTTTTCAGAAAATAATGAAGAGATTTTTGAGGGGCTCATCGAGCCGAAGCTCGAAGGAAAAGCAAAATGAAGAAGCAAAGAGGCCCAAATATAATCTGCCTCGCACCGCGGAGGTTCGACCGTGTGAATGGCCTTCCGATGATTTCTTGAGAGCAACCGAGATTTATGATGATTTTTATGAATTGGCTAAGAATGCAGGCCTCACCGACTTCCTCCACGACCAACGCGAACAGTATCTCTTACTCACCAATACTTTTGTGCAAAACTTCTACTATTATCCTAGGGAATCACCTCCTTCAGTAGAGTTTCATTTATATGATGTGGTTAAGAAGATGTCACTATATGAATTTTGCAGGGTTTGCAAAATACCTTTCGAGGGTAGCTTAGAGGAACCACATCGTAGAGATGTGGATGGGTTTATTGACACTATCACTGTAGGGGAAACTAGGAAAGTTTCCGATGCAAGAATCACTAGCATACATTTTCCTGTTTTACGCTACTTTGCAATATTTGCTAGTCATTGCTTAATTGGTCGCGGAAACTGTGGAAACCTTAGTGTTCCTGATATTATTATTTTGTTCCATGGTTTATTCCGTGACGTCTCTGTTAGTATGGGCGGTATTATTGCCAAACGGTTAAGTCTGAACTGTACAAAGGGCCCCATCTTTGGAGGTGTCTATGCTTCACGCCTTGCTACATACTATAACATACCTATTAGGCACTAGGAAGAGAAAGAAAAATTGTTGCCTACTGTTTATTTAGATTATAAGAGTATGGTAGCACATGATTTTATTGTTAAGAATATGGAAAATTAGCTTAAATACAAATTGTTATTTGATAAACATCATCCTGAGACTATTACCCTGCCTGCTCCTTCCTTGTTTGATTTATCTGCAGGCAAGTACCTTGTTCCGTTGGAGGCCATTCACGCCTACCGGAACCCTACATCAGCTGTAGAGCCAGAGCCGGAACCACAATTTGAGCCTCCACGATAGTCTGATTACCAGTGGGATCCGGAGGTGATTGCCAGCCAGTGGCAATCTGAGTATCCATCACAGTACGACCCCAGTTACAACTTTGGATATCCGCCAGCCCAGCCGTGGCCATAGACCAACTTAGGCTAAAACCCTAAGCTTGGGGGAGTACGTATCTCTCATCGACATTACATTTTTGTTCACACACTCATGCTAGTTGTCGGTGCTCATACTTTTTCATTGTAATATCCATGCTAGTTTATTTTCTTTTTATTCTTTCTTCTTGTGTGTTTGATAAACCTTAAGAAAAACCAAAAAAATAGTTGTAGCTTTTAGCTAGCTTTAATTTCTATGCTTGTAGTAGTAATTAAAAACAAAACCCAAAAAGATTTCATGTTCTTCTTTTGCTTGTTGGGAGCTTTCCCGTGTAGATAGTTTTATTTCTTTTCTTTTCTTTGGGGGTCGATAGGAGAAGACCATAATTAAATTGTTGAAGTGACTCCTATATACATTATTGTTGATTTAACCAAGAGTCCATATTGCCTTGTCTTCTCCTGTTTATTGAATGCTTGCAGATTCCAGCTTAGTCCAATGCACGTGCACTGTTATTATTATTCACATCATTCGGTCGTGCAAGTGAAAGGCAATTATGACGATATATGATGGACTGATTGAGATGGGAGAAGCTGGTATGAACTCGACCTCTCTTGTTTTTGTAAATATGATTAGTTCATCGTTCCTGATTCAGCCTATTATGAATAAATATGTTTGCAATGACAATTAGAGATTATAGTTGCTTATGTCATGCTTAATTAGCTAGGAGCTTATAATGGTTTACCTTGCGTGCCAACATGTTATTAAAATGGTTGTGATGTGGTATGATAGGGTGGATCCTCTTTCGAACGATCCGAGTTGCTTGACTTGGCACATGTTCACGCATGTAGTTGAAACAAAATCAACATAGCCTCTACGATATTTATGTTCATGGTGCATTATATCCTACTCATGCTTGCATTCGGTGTTGATTAATTTTAATGCATGTTCATGACTGTTGTCGCTCTCTAGTTGGTCGCTTCCCAGTCTTTTTCTAGCCTTCACCTGTACTAAGCGGGAATACTGCTTGTGCATCCAATCCCATAAACCCCAAAGTTGTTCCATATGAGTCCACCATACCTACCTATATACGGTATCCACCTGCTGTTCCAAGTAAATTTGTATGTGCTAAACTCTAAACCTTCAAATAAACATTCTATTTTGTATGCTCGAATAGCTCATGTATCAACTAGGGATGTCCGTATCTTCCATGTTAGGCGGGTTATTCTCAAGAGGAGTGGACTCCGCTCCTCACTCACGAGAAAATGGCTGGTCACCGGGATGCCCAGTCCCATGCTTTATGCAAATCAAATCAAAATAATTGCAAACAAAACTCCCCCGGGACTGTTGTTAGTTGGAGGCACTCGTTGTTTCGAGCAAGCCATGGATTGATGCTTGTTGGTGGAGGGGGAGTATAAACTTTACCATTCTGTTTGGGAACCGCCTATAATGTGTGTAGCATGGAAGATATCGCCATCTCTTGGTTGTTATGTTGACAATGAAAGTATACCGCTCAAAATATTATTCACCTCTATTTCAAAATCGAGCTCTGGCACCTCTACAAATCCCTGCTTCCCTCTGCGAAGGGCCTATCTATTTACTTTTATGTTGAGTCATCATCCTCTTATTAAAAAGCACCAGTTGGAGAGCACCGCTATCATTTGCATTCATTACTGTTAGTTTACATTGAGTATGACTTGACTGGATCTCTTTTACCATCAATTACAATGTCTAGTCAGTCCTTGATCTTTAAAGGTGCTCTGCATTTATGTTTTGCGGTCTCATAAAGGGCTAGCGAGATACCATCTTGTTATATCATATTATGATTGTTTTGAGAAAGTGTTGTCATCCGAAATTTATTATTATTGCTCGCTAGTTGATTATGCCATTGATATGAGTAAACATGAGACCTAAGAGTTATTGTGAATATGGTTAGTTCATAATCTTTGTTGAAAACTTGAATGCTGGCTTTACATATTTACAACAACAAGAGCAGACAGAGTTTGTAAAAGTTTTTCTTTATCACTTTCAGTTTGTCAACTGAATTGCTTGAGGACAAGCAAAGGTTTAAGCTTGGGGGAGTTGATACGTCTCCGTCGTATCTACTTTTCCAAACACTTTTACCCTTGTTTTGGACTCTAACTTGCATGATTTGAATGGAACTAACCCGGATTGACGCTGTTTTTAGCAGAATTGCCATGGTGTTATTTATGTGCAGAAACAAAAGTTCTCGGAATGACCTGAAACTCCACAGAGATTATTTTTCGAAATAATAAAAAATACTGGCAAAGAATCAAGTCCAGGGGGCCCACACACTAGCCACGAGGGTGGGGGGCGTGCCCCCTGCCTCGTGGGCCCCCTAGAGCTCCACCGACCCCAACTCCAACTCCATATATTCGTGTTCGGGGAGAAAAAAAGGAGAAGGATTCACCGTGTTTTACGATACGGAGCCACTGCCAAGCCCTAAACTCTCTCGGGAGGGCTGATCTGGAGTCCGTTCGGGGCTCCGGAGAGGGGAATCCGTCGCCGTCGTCATCATCAACCATCCTCCATCACCAATTTCATGATGCTCACCACCGTGCGTGAGTAATTCCATCATAGGCTTGCTGGACGGTGATGGGTTGGATGAGATTTATCATGTAATCGAGTTAGTTTTGTTAGGGTTTGATCCCTAGTATCTACTATGTTCTGAGATTGATGTTGCTATGACTTTGCTATGCTTAATGCTTGTCACTAGGGCCCGAGTGCCATGATTTCAGATCTGAACCTATTATGTTTTCATGAATATATGTGAGTTCTTGATCCTATCTTGCAAGTCTATAGTCACCTACTATGTGTTATGATCCGGCAACCCCGAAGTGACAATAGTCAGGACCACTCCCGGTGATGATCGTAGTTTGTGGAGTTCATGTATTCACTATGTGTTAATGCTTTGGTCCGGTACTCTATTAAAAGGAGGCCTTAATATTCCTTAGTTTCCGCAAGGACCCCGCTGCCACGGGAGGGTAGCACAAAAGATGTCATGCAATTTCTTTTCCATAAGCACGTATGACTATATTCGGAATACATGCCTACATTACATTGATGAATTGGAGCTAGTTCTGTGTCACCCTATGTTATGACTGTTACATGATGAACCACATCCGGCATAATTCTCCATCACCGATCCAATGCCTACGAGCTTTCCATATATTGTTCTTCGCTTATTTACTTTTCTGTTGCTATTGTTATCATCACTACAAAATACCAAAAATATTACTTTTGCTACCGTTACCACTACTATCATATTACCTTGCTACTAAACACTCTGTTGCAGATATTAAGTTTCCAGGTGTGGTTGAATTGACTACTCAGCTGCTAATACTTGAGAATATTCTTTGGCTCCCCTTGTGTCGAATCAATAAATTTGGGTTGAATACTCTACCCTCGAAAACTGTTGTGATCCCCTATACTTGTGGGTTATCAGAGCCCCATGTCAGCAATGCAGTCATTGAACATCTGCATTCGAGGGAAGTTCACCAAATTATTGCTCTTGTCTTCTTCTGACCGGATGAGGTTGAAATCACCTCCCACCACAACCGGAAGCTGGGCGGCCACCACCTTCCTACGGAGCTCACCGAGGAAGGCCTCCGAACGGCAGTGGTCGGCTGAGCCATAAACCGCAATGATTTCCCATTTGAAGTTTAGGGCCCGCTCGAAGATTTCCATGCTCACGAAGAACTCGCCCCTATCCATGCTACCCACCTCAAAGGTGGCATCCTTCACCCCTAGGAGGATGCCACCCGAGTGGCCCGTAGTCCCACTAGAAGGGAGCCAGTACCAAGCAAATAGGTTGGAGCTCAAGTGCTCGAGCTCCGACAGAGAGAATTCCGTACGCATTGTTTCTTGGATGGCCATGATGTCGATTCGTTCAGTTCGCATATACTCTATTAGTTGGCGGCGTCGGCCATCTTGGCTGAAACCGCAGATGTTCCAGAAGAGGGTCCGCATCACGCATCCATCGGGGGCTGCTTGACCCCAAGACATGTGAGGCGTTCCGGGTGCAGAGTGCAGCAGTGCGAGAGCGGGTGCGGCTGCGGATATCAACCGGGTCGGCCGCCGAGCGAGGCGGAGCGCTCGGGGCAGTCCTCGAAGGGGCGCCCTAGGAGGAGGGTAAGCGTGCACGGGCCTCGGCAAGCCGTCCATCTAGGATTTCCCGTGCACGGATAGCCTCAATCTGAACTAGCGGGGGGCAACCTCTACCCGAAACACTATTGCCGAGTCCGCCGCCACCTTTGCGAGGTGGCCTAGCGAAGCCGACTCCAAGGCAGAAAAGGAGCATGTAGCGGAAGAGGCAAGGATGTGTGGTGTACCTGGCTCGAGGTTCCGTGCTGCGGCGTGAGGAAGTCACCAAAGACGAGGTCGAACTGCCCCGCCTGGAGTAGGCCGCGGTCCGGGGGGTGGAGGGGGCGGCCACCGGGGTGGTCACCACCACCTGCAGCCCCATGGCGGCGGAGTCCGGAGCCGCCAGAGGCGGGGTAGTAGGAGCCAAGCAGGGAGACCCAACGGGGGCCCGAGGAGCCGGAGTCGGCTCAGACACAGGAGGCTGGTCATCCACCCCCAGGCCGGGCTGGAGGCCGCAGCAGGCAGCATGGGGGAGAGCGTCTCCATCGCCGTGTCGGCGGCCCCTGTAGGAGGTCCAGGGGGAGCGGGTGCAGTACCACCTCGACCGCCCCCGGAAGCTCTTCCAAAGGTGCGACAGTCAAGGGCGTGGCCGAAACAATCGGGTCCGGAGCGGTCCCGGCGGAGAGCGAGGTGAAGCCTTCAAGGAGCGGATCGTCAGGGGAGCGAGGTGATGAAGCAGGGAAGACCTGAAGGCTAGCATCCGAAGCATCGAGACCGTCGGTGGGTGATGGTGGAGCGGCCAAGGAGTGGGAGCGGCCGGTCCCAGCGCCGCCACTAGCAGCCGGAGCGGGAGGCTGGTCGTGAGGAGGACTGTCCTCGGAGTCATCGTCGTCCTCCTCTGAGCCGGAGCGGCGTCCGTGGCGGGGGTCCCGGTCGCTGCGGCGATCCCCCATGCCATCCCCATCCGGACCACCCCCCAAGAAGCTGTCGTCGGGGATGCGGGGGCGGCCAATGTGGTTGGGAGGCTCGGGGGAGATGCGGAGATCAAAACCCTGGTCGTTGAAGAACACACGGATCGTGGTGCGGAGCTCGGATGAGTCAAGGGATTTGACCTTGACCCGGACCTCCTCCTCCTTGCGGAGAGACAACTCGCCCACCACCACCTTGTCGAGGATGCGGGACATGTTTTGAATGACCCGCTCTGAGTGGGCGATGTCGGGGAGGCCACCGATGAGGATCCAAGCCGTGTCCAAGACAGCCACCGCCAGGGGGTCCCCCACCGGCACGGAGATGTCCACCACTAGCTTGTAGAGGGCTAGGGTGATGTCGCCGCTGCGGGTGCCATAGCCGTGGCTGACAGTGTCGGGGAACATGACCGAGAAATGGCCTCCAGGCAACATGGTGACCTGCCAATCCCAGGAGCAGTGGTAGAGGTGGTTGAGCTCGGCCTCTATCATATCAGGCGAGGTGACCCTATCCTTGACGGTGACTGAGGGAGTCCTGGATTAGGGGGTGTCCGGATGGCCGGACTATACCTTCGACCGGACTCCTGGAATATGAAGATACAAGATTGAAGACTTCGTCCCGTGTCCAGAAGGGACTTTCCTTGGCGTGGAAGGCAAGCTTGGCGATACGGATATGTAGATCTCCTACCATTGTAACCGACTCTGTGTAACCCTAGCCCTCTCCGGTGTCTATATAAACCGGAGAGTTTTAGTCCGTAGGACGAACAACAATCATACCATAGGCTAGCTTCTAGGGTTTAGCCTCTCTGATCTCGTGGTAGATCTACTCTTGTACTACCCATATCATCAATATTAATCAAGCAGGACGTAGGGTTTTACCTCCATCAAGAGGGCCCGAACCTGGGTAAAACATCGTGTCCCCTGCCTCCTGTTACCATCCGCCTAGACGCACAGTTCGGGACCCCCTACCCGAGATCCGCCGGTTTTGACACCGACATTGGTGCTTTCATTGAGAGTTCCTCTGTGTCGTCACTTTTAGGCCCGATGGCTTCTCCGATCATCAACAGCGATGCGATCCAGGGTGAGACTTTTCTCCCCGGACAGATCTTCGTATTCGGCGGCTTTGCACTGCGGGCCAATTCGCTTGGTCATCTGGAGCAGATCGAAAGCTACGCCCCTGGCCATCAGGTCAGATTTGGAAGTTTGAACTACACGGCCGACATCCGCGGAGACTTGATCTTCGACGGATTCGAGCCACAGCCGAGCGCGCCGCACTGTCACGATGGGCATGATTTAGCTCTGCCGCCGAACAGTGCCCTGGAGGCCGCACCTGTGTCCGCTCCGACCCCTAGCTCGGAGCCGATCACACCAACCGAGGATGGGTGGTTAGACACCGCCTCGGGGGCTGCAATCTCTACGGCGATCGAGCCGAACACCAGCCCTATTCTCTGCGAAGCCCGTGACTCCAAGGAGCCGGACTCCTCTCCAGACTCCGAGCCCTCCGCGCCCCGACCGATCGAACCCGATTGGGCGCCGATCATGGAGTTCACCGCCGCGGACATCTTTCAGCACTCGCCCTTCGGCGATATTCTGAATTCACTAAAGTCTCTCTCTTTGTCAGGAGAGCCCTGGCCGGACTATGGTCGGCAAGGTTGGGATGCGGATGATGAAGAAATTCAAAGCCCACCCACCACCCACTTCGTAGCCACTGTCGATGATTTAACCGACATGCTCGACTTCGACTCCGAAGACATCGACGGTATGGATGCTGATGCAGGAGACGATCAAGAACCAGCGCGGCACTGGAAAGCCACCTCGTCGTATGATATATACATGGTGGACACCCCAAAAGAAGGCAATGGCGATGGAACAGCAGAGGATGACCCCTCCAAGAAGCAGCCTAAGCGCCAGCGTCAGCGGCGCCGCTCTAAATCCCGCCAAAACAAAAACGGTGATTCCGGCATGGGGGATAATAACACCCCGGACTGTGTCAAAGACAACCACCTCCAGCAAGATTCAGCACAGGAGGATAGAGAAGCCAGCCCTCATGAGAGAGCGGCAGACAGAGAGGTCGAGGACGATAATTATATGCCTCCCTTCGAAGATGAGGCAAGCCTCGACGACGACAAATTTGTCATGCCGGAGGATCCCGTCGAACAAGAGCATTTCAAACGCAGGCTTATGGCCATGGCGAGCAGCCTCAAGAAAAAATAGCAACAGCTTAGAGCTGATCAAGATTTGCAACCGATAGATGGACTGCAGTCCTTGCGGCCGAAGAGTATGAACTTGAACGCCCCAAGAGCTACCCAAAGCGCAGGTTGCTACCCCAATTAGAGGAGGAAGCACCTAAACCTACATCACTAGTGCATGATGCAGCCGACCGGCCACCCCGTGGCTACGACAGAGAGGCCTCTCGGCCCTCCACTCAAGCCGCACCCCGGCGCCGCTCAAAAACTACCAAGGCATGGGAAAATGCGCCAGACCTGCGAGATATATTGGAGGATAAGGCAAGGCAAACAAGATCAATCTACAGATCACGTGGGCGCCCCACGGCACGAGACGGTACTCGTCACGCCGGATACAGTAAATTCGGCCGGGCCGAACACAGTAGACAAAGCTCGTTTGAGCTGCGTCGTGATGTATCCCAATACAGAGGCGCCGCACACCCACTATGCTTCACAGATGAATTAATGGATCATCAAATCCCCGAGGGTTTCAAACCCGTGAACATCGAATCATACGATGGCACAACAGATCATGCGGTATGGATCGAGGACTATCTCCTTCATATCCACATGGCCCGCGGTGATGACCTACACGCCATCAAATACCTCCCACTCAAGCTTAAAGGACCAGCTCGGCATTGGCTTAACAGCTTGCCAGCAGAATCAATTGGTTGTTGGGAGGACCTGGAAGCCGCATTCCTCGACAATTTCCAGGGCACTTATGTGCGACCACCAGACGCCGATGACCTAAGCACATAATTCAGCAGCCAGAGGAATCGGCCAGAAAATTCTGGACACGGTTCCTAACCAAGAAAAATCAAATCGTCGACTGTCCGGACGCAGAGGCCCTAGCAGCCTTCAAGCATAACATCCGCGACGAGTGGCTTGCACGGCACCTAGGACAGGAAAAGCCGAAATCTATGGCAGCCCTCACGACACTTATGACCCGCTTTTGCGCGGGAGAAGACAGCTGGCTAGCTCGCAGCAATAACATGACCAAGAGCCCTGGTAATTCGGATACCAAGGACAGCAGTGGCAGGTCGCGTCGCAACAAGCAAAAGCGCCGCATTAATGGCGACAATGCTGAGGATACGGCAGTTAATGCCGGATTCAAAGGCTCTAAACCCGGTCAGCGGAAAAAGCCATTCAAAAGAAATACTCCGGGCCCGTCCAGTTTGGACCGAATACTCGACCGCTCATGCCAGATACATGGCACCCCCGAAAAACCAGCCAATCACACCAACAGGGATTGTTGGGTGTTCAAGCAGGCAGGCAAGTTAAATGCCGAAAGCAGAGACAAGGGGCTGCATAGCGATGACGAGGAGGAGCCCCGGCCGCCGAACAACAGTGGACAGAAAGGTTTTCCCCCACAAGTGCGGACGGTGAACATGATATACGCAACCCACGTCCCCAAGAGGGAGCGGAAGCGTGTGCTAAGGGACGTATACGCGATGGAGCCAGTCGCCCCAAAGTTCAACCCATGGTCTTCCTGCCCGATCACTTTTGATCGAAGGGACCACCCCACTAGCATCCGTCATGGCGGATTCGCCGCATTGGTTCTAGACCCAATTATTGACGGATTTCACCTCACTAGAGTCCTTATGGACGGCGGCAGCAGCCTGAACCTGCTTTATCAGGATACAGTGCGGAAAATGGGCATCGATCCCTCGAGGATTAAACCCACCAGAACGACCTTTAAAGGCGTCATACCAGGTGTAGAAGCCAACTGTACAGGCTCAGTTACACTTGAAGTGGTCTTCGGATCTCCGGATAATTTCCGAAGCGAGGAGTTAATCTTCGACATAGTCCCGTTCCGCAGTGGCTATCACGCACTGCTCGGGCGAACCGCATTTGCCAAGTTCAATGCGGTGCCGCACTACGCATACCTCAAGCTCAAGATGCCAGGCCCTCGAGGCGTCATCACGGTCAATGGAAACACCGAACGCTCTCTCCGAACGGAGGAGCATACGGCGGCTATCGCAGCGGAAGTACAAAGCAGCCTCTCAAGGCAATTCTCCAGTCCGGCCATTAAACGTCTGGACACCGTCAAGCGCGCCCGGAGTAACCTACAACAAGACCGCCTGGCACGTTCCGAGCAAGCGTAGCAATGCGGCCCCAACCCCAGCCCTCGCGAACTTGCGAAACCAGTGTTGCGCGTACATAACTACGCTCTAGAAATACCATGGGCACAGGGGGAGGGGCACCATCACGGCACGCCCGAAACGCGGCTTAAACCGCACTAGGGGCTGCCGATTTCTTAATTTTCTCTTATTTTCAGGACTCCATTCTTCGGAAGGCTTGTCCGGCAGTACAATTGCCGCACAAACGATACAACCAGGGAAGCAGAAAGCTACGCCGCACTACGGAACTCTAAGGTGGTCTCTATAACGAGCAGTATACCTGTTTCGCATAACATTCCGCAGCTCGCCCCTGGAAAGGACATATTTGATAGTCCCATCTTTTGCTTATCGCACTATTTGTATCGTTCTGCTTTGATCGCAGCTTTTTTAAATAAACAATGCATAGCTTCCGTCTATTATTGCATTACCTCTTTTTTACGAATATATGTTCATTAATGACATGTTGCACCCGTACACTTTGGTACGGCCAATACGCCAGGGGCTTAAGTACCCCACAACATGGTGTGAGAAGTCCGAACACTTTCACAAGTGCGGCACCCCGAACTTATAGCATTATATGCATCGGCTCCGAATCATGTCTTGGGTCAATAGTTGGGTTTGCCCGGCTCCTATGTTTTGGTACCTTACGTTCCGTTATATCGGCTAAGGTAGCACTAGGAGAACTACTGCGATTGTGCCCCAGTTGAGCTGGGCTAAGCACCTCAGTAGAGAAAGCTAAAACTGACCGTCATGATGAGGCGAGAGCTGGTCGCTGTTCGAGAGGTTTTCGAGTCCCTAAAGACTTATGCCGCTTAGAGCGAGGAGTCGGCTTTGTCCGGCCTAGGCGTGGATAGCGCCCCGAACTCGGTCTTCCGAACACTAGGGGCTTCGCCGAAATTTAAAATTATAGAATTCTATGGCTAAGTGAGAGTGTTCAAGCATTATAGTCCGATTGCCTTGTTCGTTGTGTTGAGCGCCTCCCTCGAAGGACCCAAGAATGGGAAAAAGAGCGCTCATGTTTATCCCGAACACCCCAGCACTCGTGCCATGGGGGCAGAAGCCGACGACTCGCCATCTCTCAAATTTGATAAACGGCCGCACAGAAGGTAATATTTTAAATTCAAAAAGCATTGCTTAGCGCACATGAACAAGTTTTCAGCGCACAGGACAAAACGAGCGAGTTCACTGAAAAATTACATTCATGGAACATTCATCCGCCACAAGGCGGGCACCCTTCAGAACGCCCTCATAATACATCTCGGGCTTGCGATGCTCCTTGCCCGGCGGTGGCCCGTCCTTCACAAGCTTCTCAGCATCCAGCTTGCCCCAGTGCACCTTCGCACGGGCAAGCGCCCTACGGGCACCCTCGATGCATACGGAGCGCTTGATGACTTCGAGCCTTGGACAGGCCTCCACCAGCCGCCTCACCAGCCCGAAGTAGCTCCCAGGCATGGCCTCTCCAGGCCACAGCCGGACTATGAGGCCCTTCATGGCCTGTTCGGCCACCTTATGGAGCTCGACCAGCTGTTTCAGCTGGTCGCTTAAGGGCACCGGGTGTTCGGCCTCAGCATACTGAGACCAGAACACCTTCTCCGTCGAGCTTCCCTCCTCGGCTCGGTAGAAGGCGGCGGCATCCGACACGCTACGGGGCAAGTCTGCGAATGCTCCTGGAGAGCTCCGGATTCGGGTAAGTGACAAGTAATTCACTTTTACGTGCTTGCTTTGCATAAAGAATGCCTTACCCGCCGCTATCTTTTTTATTGCCTCAACCTCCTGGAGGGCCTTCTGGGCTTCGGCCTTGGCAGACTTGGCATCTTCAATGGCCGCCGCGAGCTCAGACTCTCGCGTCTTCGAGTCAAGCTCCAAACTCTCATGTTTTTTCATGAGAGCCTGGAGCTCTTGCCGCACCTCGCCAACCTGCGTCTCATGCTTCTCCCGCTCGGTGCGCTCCGTGGCCGCCCTCTTTTCGGCCTCGGACAGCGCTTGCTTAAGGGTCGCCACCTCAGTTGTGGCCCCTACAATAGCCGCGTTAATCCTGTCACTTTTTGCAATTGCACCTTTCACATATTTCAATAAGGTATTTCTTACCTTCCTTCTCCTCGAGCTGCTGCTTGGCTAGGCCGAGCTCTTGCTCGGACCGCTCGAGGTTCTGCTTCAGCGTATCCACCTCCGCAGTCAGTGCGGCGGAGGCCAGCAGCGAAGCCTGCATACGCATATTGACTTGATTATGTTAGACTCCTGCGAATGTTATTAGATCCTCTATTCGGCTTTTCTTTCCGAACGCCGAACAGAGCATCAGGGGCTACTGTCTATGCGGTAATATTTTTACATATTCTTTACTTACCTCAAAGCCTGTTAGAAGGCTGGCACAGGCTTCAGTCAGTCCGCTCTTGGCGGACTGAACCTTCTGGATCACCGCACTCATAATAGTGCGGTGCTCCTCGTCGATGGAGGCGCCGTTAAGCGTCTCCAGCAAATTGTCCGGTGCCTCCGGTTGGACGGAGGTCACCGGCTCGGTAGGCTTGCTCCTCTTGGAAGGAGGCTGCCTACCGGAGTCCGGAACCGTTGAAGGTTCCGGTGCAGTGTCCGGCTCAAGGCCGGACTTGGAGCCCTTGGGGGTTCTATCCTCTTTACGCCTGGAGTCCGGGAGGTCGCCTTGCGGTGCCTCCAGGACCACCTCCTCCTGGCTTGGAACCTGTTGGGACGCCACCTCGGCGCCGTCCGTAGGGTGGGGGAGGAAGCCGTCGGAAGCAAATTCACATCCGACGAGTCCAGGGAGCCGCTCGACGACTCGTCGAGCCCGGCCTTGGGCGGACTGCACAATCACGTTCGACGTAAGGAAAAGCTGTGCAATGGGGGAATACTATGAATCACTCTGGTATCCGGATACTTACGATCTCGCCAGGGGCTTGGCCCTGTGTGGCCACTCCTCTTCGCCGTCGTCGGCGTTGGTGGAGTAGTCCGGAGGAGGGGTCTTCCCCCTCTTGGACCCTTCGGCCTCCCCAGTTGGGGCGGCCTTCCTTTTCTTCCCTCCTCCCGCTGGAGGGGAGAGGTCTCTTCTTCCTCCTCCTCGTCTTCGTGGGAGGAGTGCGCCTTGGAGTCATCGGATGATGAATCCGACACCTCCTGGCGCCGGGCACTCTTTCGAGTCCCCGTGGCCTTCTTCTTGGCCTTCTTCTCCGGCACCACATAGGGTGCCGGAACCAGCAGCTTCGCCAAGCGAGCGTCCGCTGGGCCTTCGGGCAAAGGAGCCGGACAGTTGATCTGTCCGGACGTCTCCTGCCAATCCTGTCAAAGGTAAGGGAGCTTAGATCCCGCATGGAGTCAAACTATGAAAAACTAATACCCTGTAAAAGGTAAAAACAGCTTACCGCACGAGCGTGACGCTGCGTGCTGAATCCGCGATCCTCGGTAGCGGATGCGGGGGCCTCGGCGCCCTTGAAAAGCACCTTCCAGGCATCTTCGTACGTCGTGTCGAAGAGCCTGCTCAGAGTTCGGTGCCGCGCCGGGTCGAACTCCCACAGGTTGAAAGCCCATTGTTGACACGGGAGGATCCGGCGGATGAGCATAACCTGGACTACGTTTACAAGTTTGAGCTTCCTGTCCACCAGGGTTTGGACGCATGTTTGGAGTCCGGTCAGCTCTCCTTTTTTACCCCACGACAGGCCCGTCTCTTTCCAGGAGGCGAGCCGCGTAGGGGGTCCGGATCGGAACTCGGGGGCTGCGACCCATTCAGGGTCGCGCGGCTCGGTGATGTAAAACCACCCCGACTGCCACCCCTTTAGGAATTCCACGAAGGATCCCTCGAACCATAGGACGTTGGGCATCTTGCCCACCATGGCGCCTCCGCACTCCGCTTGGGTGCCGCGCACCACCTTCGGCTTGACATTGAAAGTCTTGAGCCATAGGCCGAAATGGGGGCGGATGCGGAAGAAAGCCTCGCACACGACGATAAACGCCGAGATGTTGAGGACAAAGTTCGGGGCCAGATCGTGGAAATCCAGGCCATAGTAGAACATGAGCCCCCGGACAAATGGGTGGAGAGGGAAGCCCAGTCCGCGGAGGAAATGGGGGAGGAACACCACCCTCTCATGGGGCCTAGGGGTGGGGATGAGCTGCCCCTCTTCGGGAAGCCGGTGCGCAATGTCGTTAGACAAGTATCCGGCCTTCCTCAGTCTTTTGATGTGTCCCTCCGTGACGGAGGAGACCATCCACTTGCCTCCCGCTCCGGACATGGCTGGAGAAGGTTGAGGTGGGGTGTGCGGACTTGGGCGCTGGAGCTCGAGTGCGCGGAAATGGATAGGCAAAGGAGGAAGAAGGCGTGGATGAAAAGGTGGATCCTTATCCCCTTATATGGGCGGACGCGACTATGCGCCCCCACCAGCCTGGTAAAACTCGCTTATCTCCCAAGCGCCATAGTCAATGGCGCGGTTGGGTTACCCACACCCGTATTGATGAGAATCCCGGAATAAGGGGACACGATCTCTGCTTTAACAAGACGTGCCAAGGAAACCGCCTCGCTAAACGCGCTGAGGTGGGACAGTAAAACGATTCGAATAAAGACTTGGCCGTGGTGTGATGTCACGCTACGGAATACGTCAGCAGATTAGATTTGTGTAAATATTATTCTCTCTATGGCAATATGTGGAAACTTATTTTGCAGAGCCGGACACTAACTTTGTGTTCAAAATCTTCTATGAAGTACTTGGAGGAGGAACCCGCCTTGCAGTGCCGAAGACAATCTGCGCGCCGGACTCGTCGTCATTGAAGCCTGGTTCAGGGGCTACTGAGGGAGTCCTGGATTAGGGGGTGTCCGGATGGCCGGACTATACCTTCGGCCGGACTCCTGGACTATGAAGATACAAGATTGAAGACTTCGTCCCGTGTCCGGAAGGGACTTTCCTTGGCGTGGAAGGCAAGCTTGGCGATACGGATATGTAGATCTCCTACCATTGTAACTGACTCTGTGTAACCCTAGCCCTCTCTGGTGTCTATATAAACCGGAGAGTTTTAGTCCGTAGGACGAACAACAATCATACCATAGGCTAGCTTCTAGGGTTTAGCCTCTCTGATCTCGTGGTAGATCTACTCTTGTACTACCCATATCATCAATATTAATCAAGCAGGACGTAGGGTTTTACCTCCATCAAGAGGGCCCGAACCTGGGTAAAACATCGTGTCCCCTGCCTCTTGTTACCATCCGACCTAGATGCACAGTTCGGGACCCCCTATCCGAGATCCGTCGGTTTTGACACCGACAGTGACAATCGCCAGGAGTGATGGTGAGGGAGAGGGGATGTCAGGCACCTCGATGTGGAAGAAGCCAAGGCCCTCAATCCCATGCCCGTACATCATCAACTCCTCCGCCATCGGACGGTCGGGGCAAAGGATCGTCGGGTGATCCAGATCCGAGCAGAGGTAGCAGCACTAGGGGCGCGTACATGCCACCTGGGAGTGACCGGAGAGGCCACAGTTGAAGCACTTGACGAGGTCGGAGATGCAGTCATCGGGGAGTAGCGCGGTCGTGGTAGATGCCGCCGGGTCACGAGAGGATCCAATGGCCGGGGGCGCGCCATTGGCACGCCCCAAGCCTCGCTTCTTCTTACGCTTGCCGCCCGGCCGGCCCCGGCCAGCACCATTGCCAGCCAGTGGGAAGCACGGTTCCCCCCATGGTGGCTGATATCGGCGCGCCTGGTCAGTGGAGGTTGGGGGGCGTGCGGGGTAGAGGGCTGGAGGCGGACGGGAGATCGGGGAGGCCACGGCGAGCCGGGGAGCGGCTGGCGTCCCGCCTGCGCACCGGAGAGGGAGGCTGACGGTGCTGGCCGCGCCAACCAGCGGGCGGAGGGGGCGAGCGGGACCGGCCACGGTGGTCAGACCGACCGGGAGAGCGGCGAGAGGGGGACCGGTGAGCGTCGCGGGGGGGAGACCGACGATCTCCGCGGCCGGATAGATGCCGGCGGAGGTCGGCCTCGTGCCGGAGCGCGTCGGGGGAGGGCGGGAGGCGTCACGACGGTCCTCCGTGCGGGAGTCGTCGGGTCGGCGTTCGTCGGCGCGTCGCTTGGGGCGAGGCCCCGCGTCGTTCCAGTCCCTGGGCAATGCCGGCAGGGGGTGGCGACGGGGGAAGGTGGCGAGCGGCGCTGGCGGCGGGGAGGAATCGGGCGAGGGTTAGGGTTGGGACGGGCAGGGACGAACTGGGAGGTCGGGGGAAACCAGCCGGACGGCCATGCAGGCCGTCCCGAACTCGGACCGCGCCAAAGTGGGCCGACCCGTAGGCGGCACCACCCCAGTAGACGGGCCAGCACCCGGCCGAGAGTCCACGAGGCTCACAGCTACGCGGTCCAGCCTGTGATGCGGAGCGGCATCATCTAGGGTTTCCTCCGATGCTGCGACCACCGCCGCGGCCGGCGCCGGCGCCGGCGTAGAAGCAACGGCGAGCCATGGGCGGCGCAAGGGACGGCTGGGGGAGAACCGGAGTGAGGAGGAATCAAACACAACAATGAAAGGGCGGAATGGTGATTTGCGGACGATCACCGGAGGGGCAGCCGGCGGCGAGGGAACGACGAGCACGACGGCGGGCGCGGTGGGGCACTAGGAGCAACGGGCCCGGCCCAGGTCGGACCGCCCCGCGACACCCCACGCCGAAGCGCGGCGGCGGCGAGCGGTCCTGGACCCAGGGGCGTCCCTTTTGTGCGTCGTCGGCAGGAGGGGGAGGGCGGGGCGCCGGCGAGCCGATGGGAGAAAGGACACCCGCGCCGAGGCGAGGCCACCATCACCAGACGAGACGCCGCTCTACGAGCTGGAGGGTCTCGCCGGACGATGGGGCGGCCAGCAGCGGCGTCATCATCCTCCGCAACATCGGCCCAACGCAGCGGCGACACCGCCGCGGCAGGGGCGGAGATGAGCGGGGAGCGGGGGACGCGAGACCCCGGCCAACAGCTCAGGGGCGACGGGGGACAGGGTCGCACCGCCGGCGAGAGGGGTGGAGCCAGCCAGAGGTGCAGGCGGCCGGGCCATGGCCGCGGGCGGCACGTCACCATCGGAGTCGCGGGAGCAGTCCATGGTAGCCATCACGATCTGGTAGATGATGCACATCGATAGGTTTTCTATCCTCAACAGTATGTCTATTCTGCCTGTAGTCTTATAACTTAATACCAATCTATTAATTCATACAACGTATCATGCAGGCAACACTGGCATTACATTAGTCATAGCAGACCTTGCGACCGTTCATATAAGACCTACTGTATCCTGTGCCAGTGAAAACTCCTCCATGGATGAACTCAATGGTGTAAAAATCACTGCCTTCTTCCAAAAGAAAAACACCAATTTTAGCATCCGACAAAGAGCTCTAAGAATTTGCATAAACTGTAACTAAACCTGTGCCTAAAGTACCTAAATTGTATAACATATCCGACCAAAATGATCGACATGGTCATAATACATGTACTTACGAAGCAAATGCGAGAGATTATGGAGGGTGGTTGAATCTTACCGTACGTGGGCACAGGGCCGCCACTGTGTCGTTCAATATGTGACATCGGCGCCATTCACAACGGCATACGATGATGTAGTCGCCGGCTCGCAAAATCCCCCAGGAACAACCGCTTATCGTATCCGCGATCACGTCGATCACCACCCACCGCCGCCAACCATGGTCGTCTTCATCGAGGAATAACATAGAGCGACGAAAGGGTGAAGGCTCAAACTCGTAACATCACACAATCAGCGGGGCAGTTGCAGAATAACGCAACGATGTGATCCAGCTGGACCCACCCACGAGATGACGTGGCACCCGTCTCTACGCCCAGCGTATGCTGAAACGTACGCATGACCATACGTGTACCATAATGGCAAGTATGAGGACCGTTTTGGAGCGACCCACAAGTCGCGGGACTGTTTTGGAGCAGGCCGACGAGTTCTAGGACCGTGCGTGTAATTTACTCCTCAAGAACTCAAGCATACAACTAAAGAGGCAGTAGTTCCTGGATATTGTTTATATCTAGTGGCCAAAAACTTTCTTTCGTGACTACCATCACCCCACCTGACCCCCTTGATCACATATGTAGATGTGTCCATATTCAAACTAACAATCCCAACAGTTGGAGGTCTCCACACAGCCCATCATGGTAAAGGACCATTCTCCTTTGCTAGAATATCAAGAGATCTGGTCATCTCCTTAACGAGCCCCATTGAGCGAATGAGTTGGTACCAGACCTCTCTGTGCACATATTTATTTCTGCTATTCCATACTGCCCACATCGTCGAAACCACAATTGTTGTACTCTCTTTAGACATATATTGAGAATCCAAAATATGTCTAGTCCAAGTTCCTGGAATCAGATTAGGTTATCTAATTCCAAAAAACCTCTCTCCCTCGTCCCAATATGTCTTGGCATGGACGTAGTGCACCAATGCATGCTGCATAACAGGCAAGTAGCATCTTCATTCGCATGTCTCTGGTGTAATTTTGAATTAGCAAGTAGGAAACCTTTTGACAACCGCCACCAGAATACTCGTATCTTGGGTTGCACCCTGAGCTTCCACAAAGATCTCTAAACTCCCCTCTCCACCCGAAGAACTCCCAGGAACATCATGAGAACTGCATTGTCGCTCCTTCACCTTTCTGTATGCTAAACGAACAGTTAGAGGCAGCACAAACGGCTACCCTAAAAAAATTTCGGACTTCAAAAAATTTCCGAAAATTAAAAAATGAGAATTTTGAAATAAAATTTTTGTGGATTCAGTAAATGTTTGTGATTTTTAAAAAATGTTCACATATACAAAAAATATTCACAATTTTGTAAACAAATGTTTCATAAATCAAAAAATGTTCATGATTTTTTTAAGTTTTTGTATTAATTTTTTTTAATGAAATTGAACAAATTTCGCCAATTCAAAAAATATACATGAATTGAAAAATATCAAAAAAAATCAAAGACCGTTCGTGACTTACAAAATAGTTTGTTGATTCAAAAAATGGTCATGCATTTTAAAAAATGTTTGCTAAATCAAAAAAATATTCCTGAATATCAAAAATTGTTCCACAAAACAATTTACAAAAAAAGTTTGTCGATTTTAGAAATGTTCGCCTGTTTAAGAAAAATATTTTAAAAAATGTTTACAGTCTTAAAGAAATGTTGGAAAATAGTATAAAATGTTCACGATTTTAGAAAATGTATAAAAATCTGTAAAAACGTTCATGAATTTGAGAAATGTTCATGATTTCAGGTATGTTCACGAGTTTAAAAAGTGTTCATGATTTTTTAAAAATTGTTCACGATTTCACGAAAATGAGAGTGATAGTGTATCTTAGTGATGCAGCAAAATGTGGTCACACCCATTGGAGATTTTTTTTTCTCCCCTTGCAACACACAGGCCGTTTTGCTACTAAGTTCCATGTAATAAAACCCTAAAAACCGCTCAAAAAAACCCCACCAATGCCTCTTATAAGTGATAAAAAACGTTTCACACAAGGGAATCCCTGATTGGGCCGGCAGGCAGTAGGAATCTTCTATACTGCGCTCTACATGCTGGGAGAAGACACAATGCACCTGTTTGGGCCGCCCATGTCCAGGCGGCCTGTTTTTTAAGTTTCTTTTTTTCTACTTTAAAAAGTTTCGAAAAATAAGAAAATGAGAATTTTGAAACAAAATATTTAATAATTCATAAATTTTTGTCGACTCAGAAAATTTTCGTGATTTTTTAAAAAAAGTTCACATATTCAAAAAGTATTCGGAATTTTGAAAACAAATGTTAGGGAAATCAAAAAATATTCATGATTTTCTTTTAAATAACATGTATAGAAAAGTTAATGAAATTAAACAAAATTTTGCCAATCCAAAAAATGTTCATGAATTGAAAATATCCTAAAAATTTTATTCGTGACTTAGAAAATAGTTTATTGATTCATAAAGTGTGCTCTGATTCAAAAAATGATCATGCATTTCATAAAATTGTCCCATCAATTTTAAAACGAATGATCGTCGATTCGAGAAATATTTGCCTATTCAAGAAAAATATTTTAGAAAATGTTTGGAACTTTAAAAAATGTTTACAAATAGTATATAATGTCATGAATTCAATTTTGTTCAATGATTTTAGGAATGTTCGAGAACCTGTAAAAACGTTCATGAATTTAAATAATGTTCACGATTTCAGATATGTTCACAAGTTTATAAAATGTTCATGATTTTTAAAAATTGTTCATGATTTCACGAAAATGAGGGTGATAGTTTATCTTGGTGATGCAGCAAAATGTGGTCATGACAATTGAAGATTATGATTTTTTTTCTACCGTTGCAACCCTACGGGCCGTTTTGCTTGTAAGTTCTGCATAAAAAAAACCTAAAACCCGCTAAAAAAACCTAAAAATGGTTTAAAAAAAAGAAGAGGAAGTGGGAAGGCCACGATGGCGCCGCCGCGCGGCTGCCAAACATTCGTGCCATCAATGACCTCCATCTCACCTTCGACCTCCCTTCGTTCTACAGCACGCCTGTTATCATCGGTGCTGTAGCTAGCTTACTTAGTGTTGCTTGTTTCAGGGGCTCTGTCAGAACTGCTCACAGGGTGTGCACCATGGGCAACAATGGTTTCTGGATTTTGACGGTGGAGAATTGGTTCCGGTGCGGCTGTCCGGACACCACCGCGCCCACCGCGCCGTTGAGCAGCTGAATCCGGAGAGGCGACGGGGATAGAGCAGAGTCCTGTGTCCCTTGCAGCCACAGTTTGGAGCATGGCGATGCCTCAAAGCCTCTCACGGTCTCACGTCTGGTACTTGTACTTCCACCTTTGCCTAAAATCGCCGCGTCTGTTGATTTATTAGTAGTAGAGCACTTGAAAAAGGTCTTCACATGCTGTTTTCTAATGGTCTGATTTCTTAACTGGGATCTGGGTAGAGGCCCTTTTGCTCTGGAAAAATGAGTACTCTGGAGATAATGAATTAATGATGCGTTGATGCTAAAGGGCCTGAAGGGATCGTGTGAAGAGCACCTGCTGAGACTCTTCTGAAGGGTATTTACCTCTCCCTTTCAATGCCTTACCGAGCCTTGCTCAGGTGATCCCTCGTCACTGTTTGAGTTTTTTATTTGCTTGACAAAATTTAATGAGACGTTTTGGACAGCTGACATTGAATTGTTTTGGACATTGTCTGAATTGTCTAAACGTGTTATAAAAGTGAACAGATGGAGTAGTATTTTTTAAAAAACAAATTAAGGTAAGAATGTTTCTCTTCCACTGCTCGGACAGTTCGGTGTGTATTTTTAGTGACAGATATCAAATCTGGTATCAATGAATTGAAGACTCTACTCAAAAGTTTTGAGAGAAGAATTTGACACAACGTCAAACAAAGTTAAAAAAAACTTTCCAACTGAGTGGGAAAATAAATCCCTCACCTTACAAACTCTCGAGTGCGAGTAAATATGTGGAGAGAAGGTTTTAGTTTGTACTAAAAAAGTTGTAGACCATTCTTTTTGAGATTTCTACACTGACTTGAATTATTTTCATGGGATAACTTTATTTGTTCTCTCCCCTTGACTTTATCAATACTTTATTCATGTCTTGTGATTTCTGTACTCGTGCTGACATAGTTACAACTCTGGAAGCTTATTTTGAGGAGCTTTTTTATGGTACCCTATACTGCTATAGATGGAAGTGAGTAGTATACAATCATCCACCGTTGATTTCGTGAGGGTAGTCTCGTAATGCTAGCCCATCAGGAATTGATCTCTTGCCCCGGTTGTGTTGTCGCCCCGTTCCCCGCCGCCCACCCGACGACTAGCCGGCTTCGCCGTCGTTGAACTCGTCGTCCCGGCTCGCCCTCGCCACTGCCCCTCGCCTGCGTGCTTGTCACTGCCCATAAAAAAAGTACAGATCGCAGCCTTTCCCACCTCCTCTGTCTTTGGGACATAGCTCCGGTGCTGTAAAGGCACCTGCCTTTGGATCTTTGACATGTGGGCCTCACCATGCACACAAAGACAGGTGCCTTAAGGCATTGAAGTGCAATCCTTGTCTTTGGTAGTGGTACCATGGTAGTTAATCACGCATCTTCTGGTTGATGAAGATGATGTATTTTTGGTTGATTGATGGAGTCCGTCGATTGATGGCTTCTAAAATACTATGTCTAATTTCCCGAGCTAGCCAGCGCCCAAAGGTCGCGAGGCGGCCCCGCTGAAGAAGAGGAGCTCGTCAAAATCAGATGATTGTGCCATACCGCCGAGCGTGGTCCACGAGCATGGCCGAGGAAGGGACGCAGACGAAGACGAGATGCAGCGGCGGACGCCAGCAGAGAGGAAGGGGAGGAGAGGAGGCCTCGTTGAAGAAGACGATGCGGGTGCACGGGGCGGTCAGCGGCATATCAGCATCAGTCCATGAGCATGGTCGGCAATATGGAGGCGACGAGGCGGCCGCTGAAATCCTAGCCGACAGGCGGGTGCTTACGGTCGAGCGGGATAAGTGAAGAGAATGGGTTGGTTCAGTTGTGAGGGCATGTACAATGGTTGATAAGACGGTCTTATCTTAAGTCTTGCATGTAATTTAGAGATGACAAATAAAATTGTCTAAATGGGTCATCTCTTAGCCTTATCTTCAATAACTAGCTATTCCTAAAAACATGGTGAGACATATTATGCTAAGAGATCATCTCTTGTCTTCTCTTAAGAGAAGACAAGCCTTTTCTTATGAGTTCTATTTCCTTCAACTCATCATTTATCCTACGTGGCACTCCTAAGATAGCACCATTGTACAAGCCCTGGGGCGGGCTGAATTTTCTCTCTTCCCAAATCACCCTCAAGCAAGTATACTACTGCATACCGCTGGCGATGGTACTGGCCCAGTTGAGCAGTATGGATCGATCGTCACCCTTAGATTTCGAGAATAGACAGCCCATATATATCACATGGTACAGTAAAAGAGCTCTTGAGGAGATATAAAGGATAGTTGTGATTTCTTTGATGTGGAACAAGACATCACCGAATCAAGCAACAAATATTAGAGAGCGGCACTGGGAATAATATTCTCTTCATGTTATTGACCCATACAAAATAGAAAATGCTTCTAATTACTACTAACTAAATAAACGTTAACGTCAACTATGGCAACATCCATGTACTCTTCCAGTCTTCCTGTCTTCCTTGACAGCTCCATTGGTGCTTGAAGAATTTTGTTTGAGATAGTGGCCAAGAAAACATGTTCCAAATTATTTCGACTGTGTACAACCAATGTAAGGTACCACTGCTTACTGAAGTCACAAACGATAAAACAAAATTGAGATTTAATAAACATTTCTTTACTTCTATATTATATTTTTGTATGTCTTATATCCTCTTTTTTTTGCGGGTTTATAAATCCTCTCATACATAGTCACACATACCAACGGGTGCGGCAACGTGCATTTTCATGATCTAGTATTCTCTTATTACTCCTTCCATCCCCAAATACATGTCATATAAACTGAGTCAAAAAGTCAATGCTTTCAATGTTTGACCAAGCGCATATATACAAAAATATAAAGATATACAATACCAAATCAATATCAATATATCTATCACTAGATATATATTCATAATGTATTTATTCAATATTATAATTGTTAACCATTTCATCTATATTTGGTCAAAAATATAAAGTATTGACTTTATTACTCGGTTTATACGCCATGCATTTGGGAACGGCGGTAGTAACTACTTTGGCTGGTCTTGTAGGAGAACAACCATGTAGGACTTGCTGGTATATGGGAAGAACTTTGATTGTGGGATGTTCTAGTGCATTAGCGGAGCTACATGCAGCTGCTTGAGGGGTGGGTTGGGGGGGGGGAGCATCGCCCCCTGCCCCTCCTAGTCGTAGTATGATCATTATAAAAAACTTTTTTTGTAGAGACTTAGATCAAGGGAAAATGAACATAAATGTTATCAATTCCCATTTAATAAATACTATATTTTTGACTACCTTGCATTTTGTTTGATGTATTTTAGGTAGTGTGAGCTTTCATATCCCCTCTCGTAGGCAAATATCAACTCATGTTTCGTTCTCCTAACCTTTCAACTCTTTCTTATCCAGTTTAGTAATAACCCTTCCTTTTTCATCTTTCAAAACATAGAAGATGGAAAGAACTACAATCTAGTGATGTATGTTAAATCAGCAGAATGTGCCGAATTGGCAATTTCACTAGCAAGCTCAGATGGGTTGCAGAAGTTGGCTTCACTTACTGTAGTGTTAGTATCATTTTTCTCAATATTTGATCATGACATGGACGATAATATTTCCTTTGGCTTAAAGGGTTTTGTTTTTTAGAGTTGTTGGCACTTCCGACTGGACAAAAGTGGAGCGAAAATTGACCGCTAAAGAAACAAACAGAATCTCAAGACTTCAGATAACATCTAACAAGAATGAAGTTGTATGGTTTGATCAAGTATCACCATTGCCTTCAAACACATCCAGAGGATAAAATTATACATTAATACTCTTCATATTGATAATGACAAGAACTAAATGCAGGTAGAGATCCAAGGCTTTAGAATACTGAACTATACATCAATTGAAGAGCAAAACTACGAACACAAGCATTGTTGCCGGAAGCATGATGGGTTTCATGGGTCTAGACGTAAGTCATAATAATATTGACAAGCCAGAGAAAATGATTTTCCATGATATACGTGATCAGAACTGTTACAATAGATTAAGATCTCAGCTTGAGAATCTAATATATGATGATGCATATACACGGATATATACGGACACAGTTAGCTCTAACCAACTAACTAACATGACTTGATTGTTCAACTTTCTCCTACAAACTCAGCATGTGCAAAGGTTGGGGGGGGGCATTGCCCCCTGCCTCCCCCTAGCCATAGTATAATCATTGAAAAACTTCTTTGTAGAGGTTAGATCAAGGGAAGATGAACGTAAGCATTATCAGTTCCCGTTTAAGAATTATTATTATTGACTTCCTTGCATTTTGCTTGATGTATTTTAGGTAGTGTCAGCTTTCATATCCCCTCGCAGGCAAATATCAATTGCATGTTTCCTTCTCCTAGCCTTTCAACTCTTTCTTATCCAGTTTACTAATGACCCTTCCCTTTTCATCTTTCAGAACGTAGAAGATAGAAAGACCTCCAATCTCGTGATGTATGTTAAATCAACAGAAGGTGCCGAACTGACAGTTTCACTAGCAAGCTCTGATGTGTAGCATAAGTTGGCTTCACTTAGTCTAGTGTTAGTATAATTTTTCAAAATATTTGGTCATGACAAGGACGAAAATATTTCCATTGGCTTAAAGGATTTGTTGTTTCAGAGTTGCAGGCACTTCTAACTGGACAAAAGTGGAGCAAAAATTGGCCGCTAATGAAATAAAAAGAAACTCAAGACATTAGAAAACTTTTAACAAGAAGCGAATTGTATGGTTTGATCAAGTATCACTATTTCCTTCATAAACGATTCTGGGGATAAAATTATACATTAATATTCCTGGTATTGATATTGACAAGAGCTAAAAACAGGTAGAGATCCAAGGCTTTAGAATACTAAACTATACATCAGTTGAAGAGCAAAAATGTAAACACAAGCACTATTGCGGGAAGCATGATGGGTTTCATGGGTCTAGCATAATAATTGACAAGTCAAAGACAATGATTTGTCGTGTAATCCCCGAGGGGTTCTCCGTATATTTACGACGAGGAAGCAATACATGGTCATGACTGATACAATAGATTACAAGATCTCAACTATATGGACACAGATAGCTCTAACTTACTAACTAATTTGACTCGATTTTTTAACATTCCCCTGCAAACTCAGCATGTGCAAATGTTGAGGGGGTGGCATTGCCCCTGCCTCTCCCTAGCCGTAGTATAATCATTGAAAAAACTTTTTTGTAGAGGCTTAGACCATGGGAAGATGAACATAAGTATTATCGATTCCTGTTTAACAATTATTATTTTGGCTTCCTTGTGTTTTGTTTGATATAGTTTAGGTAGTTTGAGCTTCAATATCCCCTCACAAGCAAATATCAACTGCATGTTTTGTTCTCCTAACCTTTCGACTCTTTATTATCTTGTTTAGTAATAACTTCAGGCTTTTCATTTTTCAGAACATAGAAGATGGAAAGACCTACAATCTAGTTATTTATGTTAATCAGCGGTAGCTGTAGAATTGATAACTGCACTAGCAAGCTCTAATGGGTCGCAGAAGCTAGCTTGAGTTACTTGTATTGTTGGTATCATCTTTCTAAATATATTTTTCAGGTTGATGACAATATTTCCATTAGTTTAAAGGATTTTGTTGTTTTAGAGTTCTTGGCAATTCCAAGTGGACAAAAGTGGAGCAAAAATTGATTGCTAAAGGAACAAACTAAACTTCAAAACTTCAGATAGCATCTAAAAAGAAGGGATTTAATGGTTTGATCAAGAATCACTATTGCTTTCAGACACGCTCAGGGATAAAATTATACATTAATATTCTTGATATTGATACTGAGAAGAGCTAAAAGAAGGTAGAGATCCAAGGCTTTAGAATACTGAACTATACATCAATTGAAGAGCAAAATTTTGAACACAAGCACTAACATAATGTAGAATATTTCACCTAGCATTAGGAAAAATATTTTGCTGCTAGAAGTATGATGGGTATCATGGGTCTAGACAGATGTCATAATAATATTGACAAGTCAGAGACAATGATTTGCCATGATAATCCTAGAGGGGATCTCAGTGTATTTATAGTAATGAAGCGATACATGATCACAACTGTTATAATGGATGACAAGTGTAGGATCGAGAGTATATTGACGAGGTCCTGTATCAGGGGTGGCTAACGCCAAGGAGCCCGGCCTCATCAACCACAAGGAGGCCTACGGGCCCACGACGTAGCGCCAACGCTGAGGGGCCAGATGACCTTCTTGACACCCAAGACTAGAGGGCGGCGACGCCCCCATATCGCATCCAACATATGAACCCCAAGACCTCTCTTGTCTATATAAAGGGAGGTCTAGGGTTCCTCTTGATCATCTTGTTAGGAATATGCAACTTATATTCCCATGAGGCAAGTGACATGGTTAAGACCATATTTCAGAACAATTGCCTTCTTGGCCTCACGGTTTTCCCCTTAGCCTCAGCATGGGCCCTCTTCAGAAGCCCTCTTAGCCGCCTTGTCCTCAAGGCGGTACTTGAGAGGCATCTTAAACAGGTTCGTGGCTGCAACAAGCGATTCATATCAGAGATTTGTAACAATGTTTTTGCAGAAACTAATATGAATTCAACTTAAACAGTCAACTACTTATTGGCTGATTTTCTTGCTGACCCTTTCCATGTTGTACCCATGACTTAACCAACCATCTAAGCAAGGAACTTCTTTATATTATTGGTCGCCGCCACCGAAATAACAACCAATGTTTTAGCATGTCATTTATTTACCAAGCAAAACCACAACAGCTTAATCACCCAAGAGCAGGAGCGTAACATAGTTTTCAACTGGCAGTGATTTTCCCGCTACCGCAAGCCTCTGCCTATAGCTTTAAACTGAACCAACAAGTTATCATGTCATTTATTTACGAAGTAATGCTTAGAAGACTAATTTCCCGAGGGCAAGAATCCAATATACTTTCAGAATGTCATTTTAGATTATCTTTTCTAGTACCAATTCTGAACACAGCACAACAGTTTAGCTCCTACTCCCTCTGTTCCTAAATATAAGTCTTTATAGAGATTTCATGAAATCTCTACAAAGACTTATATTTAGGAACAGAGGGAGTATTATTTAAGCTCACAGTATTTAAACCGAGAATTGCTCGCATGTCATGATTTATTTATTTTTTGTAGTCGTAATCCCAGTAGTACGCATTTAGGAATATCATAGTTAAAGCTAAAGAGGAATCGTCCTAGCATAATTTACATTTCAGAAGCTTACAGCAATAATGCAAATACAGATGGTTGAGACATAATTTTGTAGCAAAACACATGTCAGAGATACAATAGATTACATGTGAAGGCGCCCAGTTAAAATTATGTCTCAACCATATGAATCTCAACACCAAATAACAATTGGAATCTGGACTGATAGGTCGCTTCCCCCATTTGATTTTTGCCTGACATACAAACATAAAACTAACTAATTCATTCTTTATTTCCAAAGAAGAGGTGATATAACCAGGTACACATGAGATCAAACAATTCTCCTTCAGCAACACGTGAGATCTAACCAGGTACTAAAGAATCAGTACACAAGCTAATTGTCACTGAGCACTTGACTGGCTTTAGCAAGCTTGCTGTTTAATCCAAATATCACCTCTACATAATGTGGTTGTGGAAATACAATTATCATCTCACCTTCATCTTTTCCTCACCAGTAAAGGTCATCATTTGTTGAACCTGGCAAATGCTTCTTTTTTTCTTCTTCTAAATTTCAGGTCTGAACACCAAATCCGATTCTCCAATGTTAATCTGCAAGCAAATCATTATAGTTTTCACAGAAGCGACATGGAATTAATTACACGGAAAATTTGGATATGCGGCAGTAATTAAGTGAAGAAAGCAAACAAATTTTTTAACCAAATTCTTGCCACAATAGCACTCAGGAAACCAACCAGACCGAGGGATCTATCAGAATATGAACCAACATGTTGTCACTCCATACCATACCATTGAAAAGCATCAATAAGGTGTGGTTTGATTTGGACTTTTAGAAACAGTAGATTACCACCAAAAAGTACAGACATACATATACAACATGAACATGGGTACGCGGCAAAAGTTAGGAGTTCAGCACATTACAAAGGTACAACACTACTAGAAATATACTCGTACAAATGAACATGTGTTAAAAGTTTGAATTTGCAAGTAAGAGCCTGGGACATATTATGAGTGGGAACTGCCATCGGCATTGTTCTTCTTCTTATGGTGGAACATTCCTGTGATGCTGGGCAGCATGAAGCTCTTCCGCAATACAGCTTTGCTGTTCTTCTGATGACCGTTGCTCTTCTCATTGGCTTTTGCGGCAGAAGCCTTGTGAGATGGAGCGTCTGCCAGTGATGTCGCTCCCACCGGAGGCACGTAGGTCTCGGCGTTTTTGTTTTGTTCTTCCTTCTCTCGCCACCTCTTGAGCTCACTTTCGACCGCCTTGTTTGCTGCTTCTGCTGTCTCTGCCTTCTTTAGCGCCTCCTCTGTTGCCAGTTCCATGTCCTCCATCTCCTTGCGGGCAGCTTCCAGTTTCTTGATCGCCTCATTCTCGCTGGCTCTAACAGCGTCCACCTGGGCCATAGCAGCCGCGACCTTCATCTCTGCCAGCTTCTCCGTCTGCTCTACCTTTCGGCTTAGAGATTCGAACTCCTCCTTTGAGATCGTGATGTTTGCACCTGGCTCGGATATTGAGGCGCGGACAGCACTTGCCTTTTCTGATAGTTGCTTGATCTGATCAAGAGCCCTTGTTTCAGCAGCTTTTGCTACTTCTGCTTCCTTCAAAGAGGACTGCAACTTTTGCTCTGCTTCCACTAATGAAGCACGTGCTGCTTCAGCTTCTTCTCTTAACTCGGCTGCACGCTTTTGCATCACCTCAGCTTCCTGAAGAGCATTTTTTGACTCAGAAGACAACTGCTCGAGGGCCAACATCAGGTCATCAGAAGCTAATGTTGCATCTGATTCTGTGGCTACTGCAGTCTCAAGATCAGATTTACACTTCTGGAGCTTAACATGGAGGTCCCCTACAATAGATTCAATTTCTGCATCCTTATGTTTCAGCTGACTGTGTTCCTCCTTTACAGCCTGTAACTCCAGCCTCAACGATTCAACTAAACTGCTAAGAGAAGTTTGCTCTTGTGCAACTTTCTGCAACGTTTCTTTAGCATCATCCAACTCTGTGCTGACAGCAGAAACAGACTCCAAATCTCTATCTCTTGCATCTTCGATCTTCTTCTGCAAAGATGCAATCTCAGAATAAGTCTCATCGAGTTTCTCTTGGAGACCCTTGAAAGCTACAGGATCAAAATCATTTCTCAAATTTGACAATTTTCTCTGAGCTTCTTCCAGAGATTCTTTACAGGTTCTCCTGGCAACATCCTTCTCAGCAAGGATGTTTGCCTCCTCTTCACGTGCTTGCTCTGTGGCTGCCTTAGCATGCATAAGTGACTCTTGAACCATTGCAATCTCGGTACGGAGTTGAGATGCCTTTTCCTTGTTTGATTCAGAAGACTGCACAGACTCTGCTTCCTGCTGGGCAGCAAGTAACTTAGCATCCAGTGAGGTTTCAAAATCCTTTCTCATTTTTCTAAGCTCCTGCTTTGCTGCATCAAGATCTGCCAAAGCAATAGCATACTGTTCCCTCGCATTGTCTAGCTCCTGCTTCAAAGGACCATCCTTCCCAACGGCTTCACTAGAGCTGCCACCTTCGAGCTCCTTCGTTCGAATATTTGCATTTTCTGTTACCCGGATATTCAGTTCTTTTGACTTGTTGACTGCATCAAGCTTATTTGTTAGATCCACAACGCTTTTTTTAGCCCTCTCCAGCTCAGAGAGGGCTTGGAGTCTGGTAGTCTCAGCATTACTCAGTTGTTCCTTGTATTTATCCAACTCTTTCTGAGCCAAGTGCAGTTCTGTCTCCTTAGCCAACACCCTCTACCACAGACAAAATTTAAATATACAAAGGATCAGCATAATAATATGGTACCAAAATACAAGCTAAATCCAAGTGAACTAAAACTGATTGATCCTACAAGGGTTATGTACCATCATGTGTAATACAGAAAGCAAGATACGTGAGAACCCTCCTACAGTGGAGACGACTTCCTCTGCTGGTGGAAGCGCCATGGGCTCCACCCTAACCGTCCTAAGCAGGGGGGGGCCTGTCGTCGTTGATTATGCTCACAGCATGGTGCAGCTTAGTGGATCTGGAAGCAGCGCAACACTGCCGTCTAAAATGGGGAAAGGCCATTGCCTTGCTGCTTGACACCATCTGCGTGGAAGCATGTCTGTGGGCTAAAGCATGAGCGATTGCCCTTCAGGTGTCACTGCCGGCTGTGATTAGCGCTAGGGACGTGTGCGTTGTGGTTGTACTTGGTCCACTCTTAGGCTTGCAAAAAACTTTTTCTTCTATCAAATGCATCGAGACCAAAATTCTCTACCAAGATACTAAACTTTGTGCTTTACTAAGATAAAGGATGTGTCGATAGGATAAATAATTTTCAGGTACAACTAAAGGTTTCATGGCACATCATGTCTAGTACAGAAGTTTCTCTTAAGACAAACTGTGACAGCTGCCAAAAATGTCCAAACATACCACAGATATTAGTAATCAAGAACAAAAGACAGTTTCTACAAATACAATATTCTGATATACATGTAAAATCACTTTCCCTTGTGTCTAAAAGTGGATGTTGCAACCTCTATAATAGCTGAGTGCTTTCTGAAACTGAACTACAGGCAATAATCTATAAACGTTTATGCAAATGTCAAATGAACATTGGGAAGGCGACAAAAGAAAAGTAAACGGTACGCTACAATCTGATGACTTCACTGTTGATACAGAGTATGATCTACACATCTGATCACAGAAACCCCTATTTATGCTTAGGTTGGCAATTCAAGCACTAATATAGCTTTTCATCAATGATACCCGCACTCGATTATTATTCTTAGATAGCTGCAGTTGCACACAATGTATACAAAAAATTCTGCATGCAGGCCTATCATATAATTACGTATTAAAGCCACAATTTTCTGCTAAAAAATAGTACCTCTGCTTGTGGGGCCTGTGCCTTTCTGGTGGCGGATCTTTCAGAGGAAAACCGGACCTCGCCAAACAAACTTACTGCAGCTTTAACAGATTCAAAAGGAGCCCTTGTATCTATTTCTCCAATCTCCGTCTTTTCTGAATCAGCGTGTGGTGTCCCCATAATCCCGTTGCCACAATAATGTATGCAGCCTGTGACAGAAAATAATTGCAGTTACATCAAGTTATATGCAATAAAATGGATCTGTTTTACAAAGGGGTCCAGTAGATTCTCTGATGACCAGAAATAACCTATGATCTAGCAGCTAAATACAGTGCTGATGATTAGTTTTACGATATTCAAGGGATTAAAAACCCTAAGTATGTTTATGAGGTTACTGAATTTGTCAACAATCTCATTGGAAACAACCACAGCTTTCCTAAAAATAAACCACAGTACATTTATCCCTTTTTTCTTAGATCAACCCCACTGATCACACTCCCTGCACTAGCAATTTCATTACCAAAACACCATTGCTCCCTGATATGTAACTCTTATACAACACCATCTGCCCTCTTAATCTCTTATTCCCCCTACCACACTGTCTCCAGCCCCCTCGTTCGCCTCCACTTGATATAATGCTCATTAAAATCATGAGCTGATAAATGTGATCCAGCTTTTTGCAATGCTGAATACCACCAAATAGTAAAGGGTTGCAGCAATAAGTTCAAAGCGATACTTTCGCCATCCATGACAAAGGTTCTCATCAGACACTAAAATAGATACCAGGTTCCTAAACTACAATGATGGTAACAAGGAATCAGCAACAGAAATGTGGCCGTCAATTCCCCAGATAAATTATTACCCAAATTATTAAAACAGAGAATCCAGCAAAAATGCATATGCAGCCTGCACCTTGAGCTAGTAGTCCAGAAATTTCTCGTGAACACTAAACCATACAACATGCTAGGTATGTTCCTCAAAATTTGTCGCGAATCCAGCAAATTCACAAAAATAATACTACGATAATTTCCTCGAGGACGTCGCTAGGTAATTGCAGGCTCGCCGCTACACAACAAACCAATCGTCGCGATCCAGCACGTAGCTGCCACAAAATTCACGGCCGTGTGTGTATTTCCGCCACGCCCACCACGCGACGACGATCAGGTGATGGGAGAAAAAGTATTGAAGCGAGAGGATTGGCCAATGCAGGAGGAAGGGTACCTGACGCGGCGGTGGCGGTCGGAGGAGCGGTCTGACCAAATTCGAAGAGGGTGCGGCGCTGGAGGTCCTGCTGCGCCGAGGCCGAGGACGAGGAAGATGGTGCCAGCCGGCCGGAGAGCGAGGTGGCGGTGGCGCGGAGGGGGGAGAAGAGATCAGGTCGTCGTCGGAGGGGAGAGACGACGGGAGCGAGGGAATGGAGGAAAGGAGAAAGGTGGGTGGTGCGGTGGCGGGTTTCACGGGGCGTCCGCTCCTGTCTTGATATATTGCAAGGAAGCCCCTACGGCGGCTCTGCTTTCCAAGGGGCCCTCTCCTAATTTACGACGTGCAATATGACATAGGCGCAACTGGGCTGGGCCTCACGAAACTGAATGCACGCTCAGTTTCTCAGATCTTATTCCGCGCCTTAAGCGCCAGTTATTGAGCTTTCATTAACTGGCGCACACTCTCCCAGCACTAGCTGACGAATAGGCCGGCCCATGTAGAGTTTTTTTTCCACTGTTTTTTTCCACGCGGTTTTCCTGGGCCTTTTTTCTAGCGGTTTTTCCTGAAAACGCGTTTTACTCGTTTTTTCTATTTTTCTATTTTTCTTTCTTTTTCCTTTTTAGTTTTTATTTTATTTTTTCTTTTCAAATGCGTGAAGTTTCTTCAAATTCAAAACTTTTTTGCAAATCTGTGAAATTTTTCGAATTTTCGCGAATTTTTTATAATTTTATAAACTTTCCATTTTGCAAACTTTTCAAAATTACGTAGTTTTTTAAATAGTGAAAAATCAAATTCATGATTGTTTTCAAAATTTATATTTTTCTACTTTTTGTTAGAAAATCAAATCCCTGTAATTATTTCTAGTTTTTTTGATTTTTTTTCAAATTACGATCTTTTTCCAAATATTTTTGAACTTTTTTGTTAGATTCATGAACTTTTTTTCAATTTATAAACTCCAAGGCTTGAACTTTTTTCAAATTCATGAATTTTCTCAAACTTGAGAAAAAATCCAACTTTGTAGAACTTTTAAAAATATATATTTTTTTCACTTTTTATGAACATTTTCCTTTTACAAAATTGTCAATGGTCTACGTTTCTTAGTCAACGGTCTACTTTCTTAGTCAACGATCGATGGTCCACCAGTTAAACAATCTTTTAAAATGCATATGGACAGGCCGAAATACTCGCGCATGAGAGCACCTTTACCTTAGTTAGCGCCAAAGGCACCAATTAGGAGTCCTCTCTCGGTCCCTCAAAAAAAAGGAGTCCTCTCTCAGTTTCCCATTTGAAAACCTTTTGAATTCTCAAAAAAAAAATGAAAGCATTTTGTTAATTTCGACGCTGACAACATCGTTAAGTATGCTACTTCATTCGTTTGCTGTGGAGATAATTCAGCAAATGGACTCTTATCTAGGACTAAAGTTGCATTGATTTCTCGATGCAACCAGCTGTCAATGGACTTTGCCGAAATATTGTTTAAACACTATCTCCAGAAAGCTAATCAAGTAGCAGATGAGTTAGCTAAGCATTCTTTTAGAGTTAGACCTTCGAGTTCTTGGGATGATGTAATCCCTAACTTTGTTTCTCATTTACTTGTAAACAACATGGTCATCGTATAAGGAATAAAGTCTATTTGCTGTTAAAAAAAAGTATGCACCACATATAATCTCAATGGCTTAAGAAATAAACAATTCTATCTCAAGTGCATGTGCACATTTTGGTTGAGTAATAGTAATACTTAGCGATGTTTCCTTCCCTCCATTCAAGTTTTGATAGTGAGCGCGTGGATTCACCTCAATAATAGGGAGCTCCAATATTTTATTCAACTGTGTCTATTTGGGTCTTCAAGGACAAAAACCATGGCCCAGCGCATGGACGCAGACATATTTTTTGTCCGTCACGCAAATTGAACCCAAGCAAATCCACAAATTTGGGCCGGATTTGCTTCCACACGAACGTGAGATGGACACGGCACGTGTCTGCTCGGTGCCTGGCTCAGGCCCATGCGTCGGCACCCAACCACCACCCGTTGGTCCTCTTTAATGCCACGCGTGCCGAAGGGCCCGCACGCCAGCCACCCAACCTCCTTCACCGGTCCTTTTTAATGCCCAGCGTGCGCCGGGGGGGGGGAGGGGGGAGTCTTCTTTCTCCCTTTGCCCCTAGCCACCATACATCCCCCTGCCCCCTAGCCACCGCCCATCGCCCACCGCCAAAAGGTCATGAAAGTGGATCCCGAGGAAGGCCGGGAAGCATGATCATGAAGCTGACTCCTCCTCCAGGTTTCGCTGCTACGCAGCAAGCTTCACCTTAACGCCACTTGCTGCCCCACGGCAACGTGTGTACATCAACATCGAGCATGCGAGCAGTACTGGCAGGAGGCCACCCCAGTGCAGTGGCCTGACGTCCGCCCGTCGAACGCCTAGCACCTGAACCCACAGAGGATCCTCGTGCTTGCCATTCCAGCCTTTGGCTGTGCGCGCGGCCGAGGATACACCACCCCAAGCTTAGCTCCCCGAGGACCTCCATCACGACCCGATGTATGCCATCAACTCGCCATTCTGGGACACTTGGTTCCTCAACGAGCACGACGCGCGACGCCAGTCATACTTCACCTCTCGTGCGCGTGCTCCTACTCCCTTGCCACCCTCGCCACCAGCCGACGAGGCCTACAAGAAGGCCCTTGAAGACTCCAAGCTCGACAAGCTCACCAAAGGGAAGGGCATGGCAGAGCAACTAGTCGCATCGGCGAAGGCAATGTCGTCGTGCCCGAGCAGCAGCAGCAGCAGCAGCCCAAGGACCAGCGTGGGTAAGCGTCATTGGTAGGGCAATCATGGTCGTGGACGACTATAGTGCCCTGAATGCCAGAGTGGGTGTCGGGCCCGGACATGTGGGTGGGGGCGGACACGTGGTCACCGGAGCAGCGGCAGCATCCGAAGCAACATGAGGAGGGCCCGCTGCACAAGCGCACACGCTTGCGCCACAGGCGGCAGTAGTCCCGTGTCCTTTTCCATGGAATCATCCGGCCTTCATCCACCTCACCAACGAGGACGACGGCAGCAACGACGAACACAACTAGATCTAGGTTTTATTATCTTTTTTTAGTTTAACTAATGTAAGTCAGGACTTTTGATGGCAATGTGAAATATTTTTAAATTAAAAATATTGTGTGAAATTTGAAATGTGTGTGCTGTGTTGGACGCACCTACAAGTCAACCCAAACAGAGAAAAAACTAACATTTTTTGTGTCCATTTGGGTCGGTCCGTTGGAATTGCCATAATAATAAGGTTTAATTACGGGCATGAGTATCTTTTCCAGCTTCTACAGAGAAAAAATGTGTCTTCTATGATTCTGGAAGACAGAAATAAGAATGAATGTAAAATCATATTTTCTCTAGTAGGATTGAAATTTCTGTTTAAATGGGCCGTGAAAATACACAACATTTTTTTCCGAAATATTTCATTGGAATTTCCTATCAACATCACTCAACCGTGTCGAGCAAATAATGCTATATAAACTGCCATCATGTGATGTGATCAAACAACCAAGAAAATCCTTCCTTTTGTGAGAAACCTACTGTAGAAAAATATTTAAACGGCTTTGAATAACGTCAAACCCTTGTATAGTCGTTCTGGTCAGCAGTGTGGCAGCGTGCTGGTGTCACGGGGAAGCATCAAAGGACGAGTATATAGAAAACTAAAACAAAGCGACACTGGCAACATCAAAGTCAAGCAAAAAAAAATTGGCATGTGATCTTGCGGGTGCCACGGACCAAAGCACATCAGCAGTACGTCAGAATACGTTTGTGTGTGTGTTTGGAGGGTGCAACTTCCAAGACGAAGGGAAAGGAAAGGAGTTGATACAGGATCCGGACTCGTAAAGGCACGACAGGAAGACAGCTGCACTGCACTCAATTCTGACCTCGCCCCAGGACACACGCACAAACAAAGAGCTTGACCTACTCCACTCCACTCCACTGCCCGGTGGAGCGAGTGAAGTGACCGGTTGCATATGCACTGTATCGTGTCGTTTAAAATCCGAGTAAATTGCTTTTTTCTTAAACGACACAAAGAACAAATAAACTGCGTTTTCACCCTGTGCACGTTCAGGACATATTTTCAAACTCTTTGGTTTAAAGAATCATGGCTTTTCTTGACTGAATGTATGATAATTTGACCCTGTGGTGATGGGACGATGCGGATGCACAGTACCGTGTGTAATGTGCCCCACGTCGTCATCATTTTCGGGTCCAAACTTTCGGAAAAGATGGTGAACATTTGTACCAACGTCGCACAGAGGAGATGGGTCCAACGTGGACCTGAGAATGGAGCAACAAACCCCGGTCACGGCCCCACGAGTCCAGGACGATGTGTTCCTTGGTGACAGAAATAAAAGGATTTGGGCGGGAGCTGCTCTTGTTTGTTTGTTTCTTTTGAAAAGAATATGGCGCCAGGGTCGGACAACATTATTTGCAGCTGATGATGCCTTAGAGGCTTAGATCATTTCTTAGATGCCACGATCCCACAACCTTTAGCTATAAGACCAGTATTCCCAAGTCGGGAGAGTATCCTATGATACAGGAGCTTAGGTGCTCCCATGATACAGGTTTTTGGGCCATCGGATCTTAGATCCAACGGCGTATGAGAAGCTGCTGTAGTTGTTGTACTTGTGCGCATTTTTCAAATTCTATGAGGTTTTTTTTGCAAAAATGTTCATCATCTCACAGGAGCTGTTGGATTTGAGATTCAACGGCTGAGGTCACACGGGAGCACCTAAGTGCTCCTGGAGCACCATATATTTTCCCAAGTCATAGCAAATGCAGCAACCAGTCCAATAGGGTATTAACAAACAGATCTTCCCTATGAAGAGAACATACCTCTCACAGACGGGATCGAAGAGCGCCACAAAATGACCACAGGTAGGGATCCCATGGGCATGCCCGCTTTAAACAAATATGCAGTTTAAATTAAAAAAATGAAAAACAAAATTCCACCATACATCTTTGCGACATGTGTGCGCGGCACAAAGTCTTATGAAAATAAAACTCTTTCTGTTTTGTCTGCATGCAAAAGATAAATTTCAGTGCTTCCTTTTTTCACAGGCCAAAGAAACTTTTTATTTTTCATCAAAACTTTCTGAGCACACATAGGATGTGAAGATGTATGCGCGAAACTTTTTTCAGAACTTTTTGGCATTTAGAAATGAATTTTCTGAAGTGGCTTCATATGCTCATGGATTCACCATGTATTTTCCCAGACTCTATTAACCTGTATCCTCGTCCTTTGGGACCTATGAAATGAAAGAAATGCATGCACATTCCGAAACCATTCTTCACTGTCGCCAATCATTTTGGCTAAGACTCGAACAGAAGTTGCTGATTGGTCAGCCGCCGAGGCTAAGCACTTGTTTTATGAGGCATGCCGCGAGAGTGGTCTTTCAATTTTCTTATCTTCGGGCAACAGTCTTGTACTATTAAAACTTTCGTCTTAATCAATGAAAAGTGGCAAAGCTTTTGCCCTTGTTTGAAAAAAAAAAATGTTAGTCGCCACTCTCTAAGCAAAAGCTTTCACTTTCTAACAAAAATAAGTAAGAAGGAGCACCAGTAGCAGGAAGACTTAAGTGACCTTGTTCATTTATGTTGACATGGATGAGTAACACTAGAAGAAAACAGACCTTTCGTCCGGAGCATTAGTCTCAGCTTGGTTTGGGCCCGGGAATAATGTGATCATTAGTGCCGGTCCCAACGGCTAAGAGTGGACGGGGGCACGGCCACCATTAGTCCCGGATCATTTTTGACCTATATGAAGGAAATATGCCCTAGAGGCAATATTAAAGTTGTTATTTTATATTTCCTTATATCATGATAAATGTTTATTATTCATACTAGAATTGTATTAACCGGAAACTTAATACATGTGTGGATACATAGACAAAACACTGTGTTCCTAGTAAGCCTATACTAGACTAGCTCGTTAATCAAAGATGGTTAAGTTTCCTAACCATAGACATGTGTTGTCATTTGATGAACGGGATCACATCATTAGAAGAATGATGTGATGGACAAGACCCATCCTTAGCATAGCATATTGATCGTTCAGTTTTATTGCTACTGCTTTCTTCATGTCCAGTACATATTCCTTCGACTATGAGATTATGCAACTCACGGATACCGGAGGAATGCCTTGTGTGCTATCAAACACAACGTAACTGGGTGATAAAGATGCTCTACAGGTATCTCCGAAGGTGTCTGTTGGGTTGGCATAGATCAAGATTAGGATGTGTCACTCAGAGTATCGAAGAGGTATCTCTGGGCCCTCTCGGTAATGCACATCATAAGAAGCCTTGCAAGCAAAGTGACTAATGAGTTAGTTGCAGGATGATGTATTACGGAACGAGTAAAGAGGCTTGCCGGTAATGAGATTTAACTAGGTATGAAGATACCGACGATCGAATCTCGGGCAAGTAACATACCGACGACAAAGGGAATAACGTATGTTGTCACAACGGTTCGACCGATAAAGATCTTCGTAGAATATGTAGGAGCCAATATGAGTATCCAGGTTCCGCTATTGGTTATTGACCGGAGAGGTGTCTCGTTCATGTCTACATAGTTCTTGAACCCGTAGGGTCCGCACACTTAACATTCGACGATGATTTAGTGTTATATGAGTTATGTGATTTGGTGACCGAATGTTGTTCGGAGTCCTAGATGAGAGCATGGACATGACGAGGAGTCTCGAAATGGTCGAGAGGTAAAGAGTGATATATAGGACGATGGTATTCAAACACCGGAAGTGTTCCGGAGTGTATCGGGTACTTATCGGGTCACCGGAAGGTGTTTCGAGTGCCCACGACAAAAGTTATGGGCCTTATGGGCCAAGAGAGGGAACGCACCAGCCACAAGGGGCTGGTGCGCCCCCCATAGCAGGCTGGCCTAAGTGGAGAAGGAAAGGGGAGGAGGAAAGGAAAAAAGGGAATAGGATTCCCCCTTCCTTCCCCCTCTCCCCTCTTTCCACCCCCTTCTGTACAGAAGGAAAGGGGGGCGTAGGGCATGGCAGGGCCCCTAGGGGGTGGCGACCAAGCCCTAGGTCGCCCTGGCTGCCTCCCCTCCCCTCCCACCTATATATATGTGGGGAGGGGTGCCTCACAAGGACACACCAACAATTGTTAACAGTGTGCAGCGCCCCCCTCCACAGTTTACACCTCCGGTCATATCTCCGTAGTGCTTAGGCGAAGCTCTGCGCGGATCACTTCACCATCACCGTGATACGTCTCCAACGTATCTATAATTTTTGATTGTTCCATGCTATTATATTATCCATCCAAGATGTTTTATATGCATTTATATGCTATTTTATATGATTTTTGGGACTAACCTATTAACCTAGAGCCTAGTGCCAGTTTCTATTTTTCCTTATTTTTGAGTATCGTAGAAAAGGAATATCAAATGGAGCCCAATTGACCTGAAAATTTATGGAGATTATTTTTGGACCAGAAGAAGCCCACGGAGTATTGGAGATGGGCCAGAGGAGTCCCAAGGCACCTACGAGGGTGGGGGCGCCCCCCCTACCTCGTGGCCGCCTCGTGGATCCCCCTGACTTGTTCCCGACGCCAACGCCTCTTGTATAACCCCAAACCTCCAGAAAATAACCTAGATCGGGAGTTCCGCCGCCGCAAGCCTCTGTAGCCACCGAAAACCAATCTAGACCCGTTCCGGCACCCTGCCGGAGGGGGGAATCCCTCTCCGGTGGCCATCTTCATCATCCCGGCGCTCTCCATGATGAGGAGGGAGTAGTTCACCCTCAGGGCTGAGGGTATGTACCAGTAGCTATGTGTTTGATCTCTCTCTCTCGCTCTCTCTCTCTCTCTCTCTCTCTCGTGTTCTTGATTCGGCACGATCTTGATGTATCGCGAGCTTTGCTATTATAGTTGGATCTTATGATGCTTCTCCCCCTCTACTCTCTTGTAATGGATTGAGTTTTCCCTTTGAAGTTATCTTATCGGATTGAGTATTTAAGGATTTGAGAACACTTGATGTATGTCTTGCATGTGCTTATCTGTGGTGACAATGGGATATTCACGTGATCCACTTGATGTATGTTTTGATGATCAACTTGCGAGTTCCGTGACCTCATGAACTTATGCATAGGGGTTGGCACACGTTTTCGTCTTGACTCTCCGGTAGAAACTTTGGGCCACTCCTTGAAGTTCTTTGTGTTGGTTGAATAGATGAATCTGAGATTGTGTGATGCATATCGTATAATCATACCCACGGATACTTGAGGTGACATTGGCGTATGTAGGTGACATTAGGGTTTTGGTTGGTTTGTGTCTTAAGGTGTTATTCTAGTACGAACTCTAGGATAGATTAAACGGAAAGAATAGCTTCGTGTTATTTTACTACAGACTCTTGAATAGATCGATCAGAAAGGATAACTTTGAGGTGGTTTCGTACCCTACAATAATCGCTTCGTTTGTTCTCCGCTATTAGTGACTTTGGAGTGACTCTTTGTTGCATATTAAGGGATAGTTATATGATCCAATTATGTTATTATTGTTGAGAGAACTTACACTAGTGAAAGTATGAACCCTAGGCCTTGTTTCCTAGCATTGCAATACCGTTTATGCTCACTTTTACCACTTGCTACCTTGCTGTTTTTATATTTTCAGATTACAAAACCTATATCTACCATCCATATTGCACTTGTATCACCATCTCTTCGCCGAACTAGTGCACCTATACAATTTACCATTGTATTGGGTGTGTTGGGGACACAAGAGACTCTTTATTATTTGGTTGCAGGGTTGTTTGAGAGAGACCATCTTCATCCTATGCCTCCCACGGATCGATAAACCTTAGGTCATCCACTTGAGGGAAATTTGCTACTGTCCTACAAACCTCTGCAGTTGGAGGCCCAACAACGTCTACAAGAAGAAGGTTGTATAGTAGACATCAAGCTCTTTTCTGGCGCCGTTGCCGGGGAGGTTAGCGCTTGAAGGTATATCTTCAGATCTTGCAATCGAATCCTTTTGTTTCTTGTTTTATCACTAATTTATACTATAAAAGAAAACTACAAAAAATGGAATTGAGGGTGCCTCATATGCTTCATCTTTTTAATATCTTTCGTGAAAATAAGGATTCCGGTAATTGTGCCAAAATGCTAGAAGAAGAATGCATTAAAATGTTTGGCACTAAATCTTTGATTGATGAGCATGATTGCAATGTTGTTAGTATGGACTCTTTGAATATCCATAGTACTAATGATGATTGCACTAGTCATGATGAAAATGTCTCTTATAAGCATGCCAATTTTTGTGGAATGCATAGGGTTCGCAAGTACACACAAAACAGGGAAGATACATTTTGCTAGAGGCATAAGTATTTAGAAACTAAATGGTTGCAAGAAAGTCTAGATGTTTGTGCTGAAAATTTAAATTTTCTGAGCCATCCTTGTGAACTTTGCAATGAACGTGGTCATTTAAATATCCAATGCAAATTATTTCATGATCTAATCGTGTCCAAAAATTGTGATGACTTCATTTCCCTTGCACATCATAATGAACTTAGTTTGCTTGTGGGTTATGAAGAAATGAAACGTATAACTAAGGATCTTCCAGAATTTGTCCTTGATAAAGTTCTTGATTTTGATCTAGAGGAAATTTATATGTATTGTGCGGTGAATTGCATTGAAATCCTTATATTTCCAATTACATAAAGACAAGAAAACAAATATAAGATAAAGAGAATACTAATGAAAGGGAAGAGACTTCCCAATATCCTCTTATTATTTCTTATGATGAATCAGGTAACGAGGAGGAGCCTTCTATTCAACCAATCTCATTAATAAGGAGCTCCAAAAATAGGATTAAACCCACACATAATGTGAAGAAGAAAAAGAAAAGATGGAGAAGCAAAGGTAAAAAGGTATCCCTCCCAAGTGATGTTGCTCCTATTACTCATCGTGATGATGATAATTGCTATACTATTGGTGCTATCCATACTATTAATGAAGAGAGTGATTATGCTTATGATATGAAAAGGCCCAAGCTTGGGGATTCTATGTTTCATGAAGATGATATATTTAACCTCCCAAGTTTTGATATGCAAATTTATTATGATGATAGCATGCCTCCTATTTATGATGGTTATATTGATGAGACTGGGTTTGGAAGAGTGTCGATTTTAGGAAGTAATGATCCCACTATTTTGGAGAGTGTTGAATCTTATTTTGAGAATTATGAAAGTGGATTTGGAGAGGTCATGACTTTATTTAGTAATGATTCCACTATTTTGGAAGAGGTTTCAATTGATTATGATGAGAACAAAGTTGCTACTTATGATGATTATTGTGATGACACTTATGCTATAAAAAGTAGTGATGATTATATTTATAAAACTTGTCATGATTATGATTACCCTTTTTCTGAACATTACTCTTTTAATGTGGAAACAATTTATAGTATTCGAGTTTCTTGTGATACTCCCACTATTCCGAATAAGAAGAATTTTGCTTATGTGGAGAGTAATAAAAGTTCTATGCTTGTAGACCATGGAAAGAATGCTTTATGTGATGGTTATATTGTTGAATTAATTCATGATGATACAGAAAATTATTATGAGGGAGGAATATATGCTTGTAGGAATTGCAATAATACCAAGTTTCCTCTCTATGTGCTTAAAGTTTTGAAGTTATGCTTGTTTTGCCTTCCTATGCTAGTTGTTTATGGTTCCCATAAGTTGTTTGCTCACAAAATCCCTATGCATAGGAAGTGTGTTAGACTAAAATGTGCTAGTCATATTCTTCATAATTCTCTCTATATGTTTCAATTCTTATCTTTTATGTGAGCATCATTGAAATCATCATGCCTAGCTAGGGGCGTTAAACGATAGCGCTTGTTGGGAGGCAACCCAATTTTATTTTTGTTATTTGTTTTTGTTCCTGTTTAGTAATAAATAATGCATCTAGACTCTATTATGATTGTGTTTTTTATGTTTTAGTTAGTGTTTGTGTCAAGTAAAGCCTTTAGGATCTTCTTGGGTGATTATTGTTTGATCTTGCTGGTAAAAACAGAAAATATGCGCTCACGAAAATAATTTTCATTTTTTACCAGAGAGCCATAAAATACCAATTCCAACTGCGGTAGATCAATAATAAAATTTCCCAGGACTTCCTAATTTCTTAGGATTTTTGGAGTTAGAGAAGTATTCGATTTCTCCAGATTGCTTCAGAAAGTTCTATTTTTGACAGCTTTTGTTTTCTATGTGTTGTTTGCTTATTTTGATGAATCTATGAGTAGTATCGGAGGGTATGAACTATAGATAAGTTGGAATACATTAGATGTTACACCAATATAAATTTATAATGAGTTCACAACAGCACAAAAGTGGTGATTTGTTTTCTTGTACTAACGGAGCTTATGAGTTTTCTGTTGAGTTTTGTGTTGTGAAGTTTTCAAGTTTTGGGTAAAGATTCGATAGACTATGGAATAAGGAGTGGCAAGAGCCTAAGATTGGGGATGCCCAAGTCACCCCAAGGTAATATTAAAGGACAACCAAGAGCCTAAGCTTGGGGATGCCCCGGATGGCATCCCCTCTTTCGTCTTCGTTCATCGGTAATTTTACTTGGAGCTATATTTTTATTCACCACATGATGTGTGTTTTGCTTGGAGCGTCATTTTATTTTATTTTGTTTTGCTTGCTGTTTGAATAAAATACCAAGATCTGAAATTCTTAAATGTTAGAGAGTCTTCACATAGTTGCATAATTATTCAACTACTCATTGATCTTCACTTATATCTTTCGGAGTAGTTTGTCGTTTGTTCTAGTGCTTCACTTATATCTTTTAGAGCACGGTGATGGTTTTATTTTATAGAAATAGATGAACTCTCATGCTTCACTTATATCATTTTGAGAGTCTCTAAACAATATGGTAGTTTTCTTTGGTTATGAATTTAGTCCTAATATGATAGGCATCCAAGAGGGATATAATAAAAACTTTCATATAAAGTGCATTGAATACTATGAGAAGTTTGATTCTTTATGATTGTTTTGAGATATGAAGATGGTGATATTAGAGTCGTGCTAGTTGAGTAGTTGTGAATTTAAGAGATACTTGTGTTAAAGTTTATGATTCCCGTAGCATGCACGTATGGTGAACCGTTATGTGATGAAGTCGGAGCATGATTTATTTTTTGATTGTCTTCCTTATGAGTGGCAGTCGGGGACGAGTGATGGTCTTTTCCTACCAATCTATCCCCCTAGGGGCATGCTGATGTCTACTACACAACCTTCTTCTTGTAGACGTTGTTGGGCCTCCAAGTGCAGAGGTTTGTAGGACAATAGCAAATTTCCCTCAAGTGGATGACCTAAGGTTTATCAATCCGTAGGAGGCGTAGGATGAAGATGGTCTCTCTCAAACAACCCTGCAACCAAATAACAAAGAGTCTCTTGTGTCCCCAACACACCCAATACAATGGCAAATTGTATAGGTGCACTAGTTCGACGAAGAGATGGTGATACAAGTGCAATATAGATGGTATATATGGGTATTTGTAATCTGAAAATATAAAAACAGCAAGGTAACTAATGATAAAAGTTAGCGTAAATGGTATTGCAATGCTTTGAAACAAGGCCTAGGGTTCATACTTCCACTAGTGCAAGTTCTCTCAACAATAATAACATAATTGGATCATATAACTATCCCTCAACATGCAACAAAGAGTCACTCCAAAGTCACTAATAGCGGAGAACAAACGAAGAGAAGAGATTATGGTAGGGTACGTAACCACCTCAAAGTTATTCTTTCTGATCGATCTATTCAAGAGTCTGTAGTAAAATAACACGAAGCTATTATTTCCGTTCGATCTATCCTAGAGTTCGTACTATAATAACACCTTAAGACACAGATCAACCAAAACCCTAATGTCACCTAGATACTCCAATGTCACCTCAAGTATCCGTGGGTATGATTATATGATATGCATCACACAATCTCAGATTCATCTATTCAACCAACACAAAGAACTTCAAAGAGTGCCCCAAAGTTTCTACCAGAGAGTCAAGACAAAAACGCGTGCCAACCCCTATGCGTAAGTTTACGAGGTCTGGGAACTCACAAGTTGATCACCAAAACATACATCAAGTGGATCACGTGATATCCCATTGTCACCACAGATAAGCACATGCAAGACATACATCAAGTGTTCTCAAATCCTTAAAGACTCAATCTGATAAGATAACTTTTAAGGGAAAACTCAATTCATCACAAGACAGTAGAGGGGGAGAAACATCATAAGATCCAACAATAATAGCAAACTCGCGATACATCAAGATCATACCACCTCAAGAACGAGAGAGAGAGATAGAGAGAGAGAGATCAAACACATAACTACTGGTACACACCCTCAGCCTCGAGGGAGAACTACTCCCTCCTCGTCATTGAGAGCGCCGGGATGATGAAGATGGCCACCAGAAAGGGCATCCCCCCTTCGGCAGGGTGCCGAAACGGGTCTAGATTGGTTTTCGATGGCTACAGAGGCTTCTGGCGGCGGAACTCCCGATCTAGGTTATTTTCTGGAGGTTTCTTTATTTATAGGAATTTTTGGCGTCGGTCTCACGTCAAGAAGGCACCCCCGTGGATGGCCCGGGACTCTTCTGGCCCAAATCTTTTACTCCGGGGTCTTCTTTTGGTCCATAAAAAATCTTCAAAAAATGGCACGTCAATTGGACTCCGTTTGGTATTCCTTTTATGCAGAACTCAAAAACAAGGAAAAAAACAGAAACTGACATTGGGCTCTAGGTTAATAGGTTAGTCCCAAAAATCATATAAAATAGCATATAAATGCATATAAAACATCCAAGGTTGATAATATAATAGCATGGAACAATAAAAAAATTATAGATACGTTGGAGACGTATCAACCATCCCCAAGCTTAATTTCTGCTCGTCCTCGAGTAGGTAAATGGTAAAAACAGAATTTTTGATGAGGAATGCTTTCTAGCATATTCTTCACTGTAATTTTCTCTGTTGTGGCATGAATGTTCAGATCCGAAAGACTCAAGACAAAAATTTATTGTTGACATAAAAATAGTAATACTCTAAGTATGCTAACCAAGCAATTATGTCTTATCAAAATACCATAGCCAAAGCAAGCTTATTCCTACAAAATCATATAGTTTGTCCATGCTACATTTTCATCACACAAAATGCTCTCATCATGCACAACCCCGATGATAAGCCAAGCAATTGTTTCATACCGAGCCTTTTCAAACTCTTTCAACTTTTACGCAATACATGAGCGCGAGCCATGGACATAACACAATAGGTGGAATAGAATATGATGATTGATGTTGTGTGAGAAGACAAAAAGGGAGAAAGTCTCACATTGACGCAACTAATCAATGGGCTATGGAGATGCCCACCGATTGATGTCAATGCAAGGAGTAGGGATTGCCATGCAACGGATGCACTAGAGCTATAAATATATGAAAGCTCATCAAAGAAACTAAGTGGGTGTGCATCCAACTTGCTTGCTCATGAAGACCTAGGGCATTTGAGGAAGCCCATCATTGGAATATGCAAGCCAAGTTCAATAATGAAAAATTCCCACTAGTATATATAAAGTGATAAAATAAGAGACTCTCTATCATGAAGATCATGCTGCTACTTTTAAGCACAAGTGTGGAAAAAGGATAGTAACATTGTCCCTTCTCTCTTTTTTCTCTCCTTTTTTGTTTGGGCCTTCTTTTCTCTTTTTTATTGCCTCTTTTTTATTTTATTTTTATTTTTCGTCCGGAGTCTCATCCCGACTTGTGGGGGAATCATATTCTCCATCATCCTTTCCTCACATGGGACAATGCTCTAATGATGATCATCACACTTTTATTTACTTACAACTCAAAAATTACAACTCGATACTTAGAACAAAAAATGATTCTATGTGAATGCCTCCGGCGGTGTACCGGGATTGAGATGAATCAAGAGTGACATGTATGAAAAATTAAGCATGGTGGCTTTGCCACAAATACAATGTCAACTACATGATCATGCAAAGCAATATGACAATGATGATGCGTGTCATAATAAATGGAAAGGTGGAAAGTTGCATGGCAATATATCTTGGAATGGCTATGGAAATGCCATAATAGGCAGGTATGGGGGCTGTTTTGAGGAAGATATAAGGAGGCTTATGTGTGATAGAGCATATCATATCACGGGGTTTGGATGCACCGGCGAAGTTTGCAGCAACTCTCAAGGTGAGAAAGGGCAATGCATGGTACCGAAGAGGCTAGCAATGATGGAAGGGTGAGAGTGCGTATAATCCATGGACTCAACAGTAGTCATAAAGAACTCACATACTTATTGCAAAAATCTACAAGTCATCAAAACCAAGCACTACGCGCATGCTCCTAGGGGGATAGATTGGTAGGAAAAGACCATTGCTCGTCCCCGGCCGCCACTCATAAGGAAAGCAATCAAAGAACACCTCATGCTTCAAATTTGTCACATAACGTTTACCATACGTGCATGCTACGGGACTTGCCAACTTCAACACAAGTATTCATCAATTTCACAATTACTCAACTAGCACACCTTTAATATTACTACCTTTATATCTCAAAACAACTATCAAGCATCCAACTTCTCTTAGCATTTAAAATTTATAACCAAAGTGAATTACCATGCTGTTCTAAAGGACTCTCAAACTGATATAAGTGAAGCATGAGAGATCAATTATTTCTATAAAATAGAACCATCGCCGTGCTCTAAAAGATATAAGCGAAGCACTAGAGCAAAAATTATCCAACTCAAAAGATATAAGTGAAGCACATAGAGTATTCTAATAAATTCCAATTCATGTGTGTCTCTCCCAAAAGGTGTGTACAGCAAGGATGATTGTGGTAAACTAAAAAGCGAAGACTCAAATCATACAAGACGCTCCAAGCAAAACACATATCATGTGGCGAATAAAAATATAGCTCCAAGTAAAGTTACCGATGGACGAAGACGAAAGAGGGGATGCCTTCCGGGGCATCCCCAAGATTAGGCTTTTGGTTGTCCTTGAATTTTATCTTGGGGTGCCTTGGGAATCCCCAACCTTAGGCTCTTGCCACTCCTTGTTCCATAATCCATCAAATCTTTACCCCAAACTTAAAAACTTCACAACACAAAACTTAAAAGAAAATCTCGTGAGCTCCGTTAGTAAAAGAAAACAAACCACCACTTCAAGGTACTGTAATGAACTCATTCTTTATTTATATTGGTGTTAAACCTACTTTATTCCAACTTTTCTATGGTTCATAAACTCTATTACTAGCCATAGATTCATCAAAATAAGCAAACAACACACGAAAAACAGAATCTGTCGAAAACAGAACAGTCTGTAGTAATCTGTAGGTTTCGAATACTTATGGAACCCCAAAAATTCTAAAATAAATTGCTGGACGTGAGGAATTTATCTATTAATCATATGAAAAAAATAATTAACTAAATAGCACTCTCTGGTAAAAATGGCAGCAAATCTCATGAGCGCTAAAATTTCTGTTTTTTACAGCAAGATCACAAAGACTTTCCCCAAGTCTTCCCAAAGGTTCTACTTGGCACAAACACTAATTAAAGGCATAAAACCACATATAAACAGAGGCTAGATGAATTATTTATTACTAAACAGAAGCAAAAAGCAAAGAACAAAAATAAAATTGGGTTTCCTCCCAACAAGCGCTATTGTTTAACGCCCCTAGCTAGGCATGACGATTTCAATGATGCTCACATAAAAGATAAGAACTAAAACATAAATAGAGCATCATGAAGAATATGACTAGCACATTTAAGTCTAACCCACTTCTTATGCATAGGGATTTTGTGAGCAAACAACTTGTGGGAACAATAATCAACTAGCATAGGAAGGCAAAACAAGCATAACTTTAAAACTTTAAGCACATAGAGAGGAAACTTGATATTATTGAAATTCATACAAGCATATACTCCTCCCTCATAATAATTTTTAGTAGAATCATGAATGAATTCAACAATATAACCATCACATAAAGCATTTCTTTCATGATCTACAAGCCTAGAAAATTTACTACTCTCCACATAAGCAAAATTCTTCTCATTCGGAATAGTGGGAGTATCATAAGAAACTCGAATACTGCAAATTGTTTCCACATTAAAAGAGTAATGTTCAGAAAAAGGGTAATCATAATCATGGCAAGTTTTATAAATATAATAATCACTAGTTTTTATGGCATAAGTGTCATCACAATAATCATCATAAGTAGCAACTTTGTTCTCATCATAATCTATTGAAACCTCTTCCAAGATAGTGGAATCATTACTAAATAAAGTCATGAACTCTCCAAATCCACTTTCATAATTGTCAAAATAAGAATCAACATCCTTCAAAATAGTGGGATCATTACTTTCTAAAGTTGACACTCTTCCAAACCCACTTTCATCAATATAACCATCATAAATAGGAGGCATGCTATCATCATAATAAATTTGCTCATCAAAACTTGGGAGACGAAAAATATCATCTTCATAAAACATATCATCCCCAAGCTTGGGACAAACATTAATTGCAGCAAATAAATTCTCAAACATGCCATTTTCATCATTAATAGTATGGACAGCACCAATAATATGGCAATTATCATCATCACAATGAGTAATAGGAGCAACATCATTTGGGAGGATTACCTTTTCACCTTTGCTCCTCCGTGTTTTCTTTTTATTCTTCACATCATGCGTGGGTTTAACCCTATTTTTGGAGCTCCTTATTAATGAGATTGGTTGAATAGGAGGCTCCTCCTCCTTACCTGATTCATCATAAGAAATAATAGGAGAATATTGGGAAGTCTCTTCCCTTTCATTAGTATTCTCTTCATCTTCTATTTGTTTTCTTGTCTTTATGTAATTGGCAATATAAGGATTTTCAATGCAATTCAGCGCACAATACATAAAAATTTCTTCTAGATCAAAATCAAGAAATCTATCAAGATTAAATTGTGGAATACCCTCAGTTATACGTTTCATTTCTTCATTCCCCAAAAGAAGACTAAGCTCTTTATGATGCTCAAGGGTAATCAAGTTATCACAATTTTTGGACACGATTTGATCATGAAACAAATAGCATTGGAGCTTTAAATGACCATGTTCATTGCAAAGTTCACAAGGATGGCGATAAATATTGAATCTTTCAGCACAATCATCCAGCCTTTCTTGCAACCATTTAGTTTCCAAATACTTATGCCTCTTGCAAAATCTATCTTCCCTATTTGGTGTGTCCTTGCAAGCTCTATGTATTCCATAAAAGTTGACATGCTTATAAGAGACATTTTCATCATGACTAGTGCAATCATCATTAGTACTATGGATATTCAAAGAGTTCATACTAATAACATTGCAATCATGCTCATCATTCAAAGATTTAGTGTCAAACATTCTAATGCATTCTTCTTCTAACACTTTGGCACAATTATCGGAATCCTTATTTTCATGAAAGATATTAAAAAGATGAAGCATATGAGGTACCCTCAATTCCATTTTTTGTAGTTTTCTTTTATAAACTAAACTAGTGGTAAAACAAGAAACAAAAAGATTCGATTGCAAGATCTAAAGATATACCTTCAAGCGCTAACCTCCCGGGAAACAGCGCCAGAAAAGAGCTTGATGTCTACTACACAACCTTCTTCTTGTAGACGTTGTTGGGCCTCCAAGTGCAGAGGTTTGCAGGACAGTAGCAAATTTCCCTCAAGTGGATGACCTAAGGTTTATCAATCCGTAGGAGGCGTAGGATGAAGATGGTCTCTCTCAAACAACCCTGCAACCAAATAACAAAGAGTCTCTTGTGTCCCCAACACACCCAATACAATGGCAAAATGTATAGATGCACTAGTTCGGCGAAGAGATGGTGATACAAGTGCAATATGGATGATAGATATGGGTATTTGTAATATGAAAATATAAAAACAGCAAGGTAACTAATGATAAAAGTGAGCGTAAATGGTATTGCAATGCTTTGAAACAAGGCCTAGGGTTCATACTTTCACTAGTGCAAGTTCTCTCAACAATAATAACATAATTGGATCATATAACTATCCCTCAACATGCAAAAAAGAGTCACTCCAAAGTCACTAATAGCGGAGAACAAACGAAGAGATTATGGTAGGGTACGAAACCACCTCAAAGTTATTCTTTCTGATCGATCTATTCAAGAGTCCGTAGTAAAATAACACAAAGCTATTCTTTCCGTTCGATCTATCCTAGAGTCCGTACTAGAATAAGACCTTAAGACACAAATCAACCAAAACCCTAATGTCACCTAGATACTCCAATGTCACCTCAAGTATCCGTGGGTATGATTATACGATATGCATCACACAATCTCAGATTCATCTATTCAAACAACAAAAAGAACTTCAAAGAGTGCCCCAAAGTTTCTACCGGAGAGTCAAGATGAAAACGTGTGCCAACCCCTATGCATAAGTTCACGAGGTCACAGAACTCGCAAGTTGATCACCAAAACATACATCAAGTGGATCACGTTATATCCCATTGTCACCACAGATAAGCACATGCAAGACATACATCAAGTGTTCTCAAATCCTTAAAGACTCAATTCGATAAGATAACTTTAAAGGGAAAACTCAATTCATTACAAGAGAGTAGAGGGGGAGAAACATCATAAGATCCAACTATAATAGCAAAGCTTGCGATACATCAAGATAGTACCACCTCAAGAACATGAGAGAGAGAGAGATCAAACACATAGCTACTGGTACATACCCTCAGCCCCGAGGGAGAACTACTCCCTCCTCGTCATGGGGAGCGCCGGGATGATGAAGATGGCCACCGGAGAGGGATTCCCCCTCCGGCAGGGTGCCGGAACGGGTCTAGATTATTTTTTGGTGGCTACAGAGGATTTTGGCAGCGGAACTCCCGATCTAGGTTATTTTTTGGAGGTTTCTGTATTTATAGGATTTTTTGGCGTCGGTCTCATGTCAAGAAGGTGCCGAGTCGTCCACGAGGCAGGGCCATGTGCCCGGGGGGGGGGGGGGAGGGGGCACCCCCACCCTCGTGGACGGCCCGGGACTCTTCTGGCCCAACTCTTTTACACTGGGGTCTTCTTTTGGTCCATAAAAAATCATCAAAAAATGGCACGTCAATTGGACTCCGTTTGGTATTCCTTTTCTACAAAACTAAAAAACAAGGAAAAAACAGAAACTGGCACTGGGCTCTAGGTTAATAGGTTAGTCCCAAAAATCATATAAAATAGCATATAAATGCATATAAAACATCCAAGGTTGATAATATGATAGCATGGAACAATAAAAAATTGTAGATACGTTGAAGACGTATCAAGCATCCCCAAGCTTAATTTCTGCCCGTCCTCGAGTAGGTAAATGATAAAAATAAATTTTTTGATGTGGAATGCTTTCTAGCATATTCTTCAATGTAATTTTCTCTATTGTGGCATGAATGTTCAGATCTGAATGATTCAAGATAAAATTTTATTGTTGACATAAAAATAGTGGTACTCCAAGTATGCTAACCAAGCAATTATGTCTTATCAAAATACCATAGCCAAAGCAAGCTTATCCCTACAAAATCATATAGTTTGGCCATGCTTATTTTCGTCACACAAAATGCTCTGATCATGCACAACCCCGATGACAAGCCAAGCAATTGTTTCATACTTAGGCTTTTCAAACTCTTTCAACTTTTACGCAATATATGAGCGCGAGCCATGGACATAGCACTATGGGTTGAATAGAATATGATGATTAAGGTTGTGTGAGAAGACAAAAGGGGAGAAAGTCTCACATTGGCGCGCCTAATCAATGGGCTATGGAGATGCCCACCGATTGATGTCAATGCAAGGAGTGGAGATTGCCATGCAACGGATGCACTAGAGCTATAAATATATGAAAGATCATCAAAGAAACTAAGTGGGTGTGCATCCAACTTGCTTGCTCACAAAGACCTAGGGCATTTGAGGAAGCCCATCATTGGACTATAATGAAAATTCCCACTAGTATATGAAAGTGACAAAATAAGAGACTCTCTATCATGAAGATCATGGTGCTACTTTGAAGCACAAGTGTGGAAAAAGGATAGTAACATTGTCCCTTCTCTCTATTTCTCTCCTTTTTTTTGTTTGGGCCTTCTTTTCTCTTTTTTATGGCCTCTTTTTTATTTTTATTTATTTTTCGTCGGGAGTCTCATCCCGACTTGTGGGGGAATCATAGTCTCCATCATCCTTTCCTCACATGGGACAATGATCTAATGATGATCATCACACTTTTATTTACTTACAACTCAAGAATTACAACTCGATACTTAGAACAAAATATGACTCTATGTGAATGCCTCCGGCGGTGTACCGGGATTGCGATGAATCAAGAGTGACATGTATGAAAAATTAAGCATGGTGACTTTGCCACAAATACGATGTCAACTACATGATCATGCAAAGCAATATGACAATGATGATGTGTGTCATAATAAATGGAACGGTGGAAAGTTGCATGGCAATATATCTATGGCTATGGAAATGGCATAATAGGTAGGTGAGGGAGTCCAGGCCTCGGGCGTCCGGCCTGTTAGCCATGGGCCGTACTGATGGGCTGTGAAGATATGAAGACCGAAGACTGCACCCGTGTCCGGATGGGGCTCTCCTTGGCATGGAAGGCAAGGTTGGTGACTAGATATGTAGATTCCTTTCTTTGTAACCGACCTTGTGTAAGCCTAGATTCTCCCGGTGTCTATATAAACCGGAGGACTTAGTCCGGAGGAGATATACATTACCGTAGCAATACAAGCTAGACCTCTAGGGTTTAGCCATTATGATCTTATGGTAGATCAACTCTTGTAATACTCATATTCATCAAGATCAATCAAGCAGGACGTAGAGTATTACCTCCATAGAGAGGGCCTGAACCTGGGTAAAACATTGTGTCCCCTGTCTCCTGTTACCATCGACCTTAGACGCACAGTTCGGGACCCCCTACCCGAGATCCGCCGGTTTTGACACCGACATTGGTGCTTTCATTGAGAGTTCCAGTGTGCTGTCGCCAAAAGGTTTGATGGCCCCTTCAATCGTCAATATCTGTCCAAGGAGAAACTTTCCTCCCTGGATAAATCTTTGTGTTCGGCGGCTTCGCACTGCGGGCCAATTCATTTGGCCATCTGGAGCAAATCGAAAGCTACACCCCTGGCCATCAGGTCAGATTTGGGAGCTTGAACTACGTTGCGGACATCCATGGAGACTTGATCTTCGCCGGATTCGAGACCGCGGCTACCACTCCTGGTCACCCCGAGAGACATGGCCTAAATTTGTCATCGGACTGCACCCAGGAGACAGCTCCCGTAACCGCTCTGGCCTTAGATTCGGAGCAGACTGCTCCATCCAAGGACGGGAGGCTCAACCCCGCCATGGAGGCCAAAGATTCCCCTACGTTGGAGCCGCACATAGACTTGATCTCACACGATACTTGTGCCACCGGAACTCCGGACTCGTCTCTGGCCGTAAGTTAACCATGTGAGCCCGCGGACGCCGAACTTGATCGTTTATCGATCTTCAAATTCAGCGTCGCAGACATCTTCCAGCACTCGCCTTTGGGCGACATGCTAAACTCATTAAAAAACCTGTCCTTGATGGAGGACTCACAGCCAAACTCTATCCGGTCCGAACTAGGGGCTGACGATGGAGAATTTTGCTTCCCACCCACCACCCACTTCATAGCCACAGTCAAGGATTTGACCGACACACTTGATTATGACTCCGAGGACATCGATGGTATGGACGACGATGCCAAAGAAGAAGAGGCCCAGAACCCGCCGTTCACCGGACGCTGGATGGCCACTTCCTCGTATGATGTATACATGGTGGATGCACCAAAGGAGAATAGCGACGATGACAAGGAAGGTCCAGCTGAGGATAAACCTTCCGAAATACAATCCAAGCACCGGTGCCAGTGGCGCCGCTCTAAGTCACGCCGTAGTAAAGACATCAACACCGGCACAAGAGAAGATAAGACTCCAGAAGGTGCCGAAGACAACGAAGACCCCGTTGAAACAGCTAATGAACAAGATGAACGGGAAGATGGGCAGGTGAGGGAGTCCTGGACTAAGGGGTCCTCGGACGTTCGGCCTGTAATCTATGGGCCGGACTGATGGGATGTGAAGATATGAATACCGAAGACTGTACCCGTGTCCGGATGGAACTCTCCTTGGTGTGGAAGGCAAGCTTGGCGAACAACAATGAAGATTCCATATTATGTAACCGACTCTATGTAACTCTAGACCCCCCCGGTGTCTATATAAACCGGAGGATGTAGTCCGGAGGTGGGATACTCAATACCTTAGTCGTATAGGCTAGACTTCTAGGGTTTAGCCATTAAGATCTCGTGGTAGATCAACTCTTGTAATACTCATATTCATCAATATCAATCAAGAAGGACGTAGGGTATTACCTCCATCAAGAGGGACCGAACCTGGGTAAAACATCGTGTCCCCTGTCTCCTGTTACCATCAACCTTAGACGCATAGTTCAGGACCCCCTACCCGAGATCCGCCAGTTTTGGCACCCACGTTGGTGCTTTCATTGAGAGTTCCTCTATGCTATCGCTAAAAGGTTTGATGGCCCCTTCAATCGTCAATAATGGTGTTGTCTGCGGAGAAACCTTCCTCCCCGGACAAATCTTTGTGTTTGGTGGCTTCGCAGTGCGGGCCAACTCGTTTGGCCATCTAGAGTAGATCGAAAGCTACACCCTTGTCCATCAGGTCATATTCAGGAGCTTGAACTATGTCACGGACATCCGTGGAGACTTGATCTTCGCCGGATTTGATACCGCGGTAGCCACTCCCGATCACCCCGATGATCATGAGTTAAATCTGTCATCGGGCTGCATCCAGGAGATCGCTCCTGTAAACGCTCTGGCCTTAGAGTCGGAGTAGGCCGCGCCATCCAAAGATGGGAGGACTAACCCCACCACGGAGGCCGCAGATTCCACGGCATTGGAGCCGCACATGGGCCTGGTCTCACTCGATGCCTATGCCACCGAAACACCGAACTCGTCTCCGGCTGTAGGTTCTGAACCACGCGAGCCCGCGAACACTGAGCTTGATTGTTTACCGATCTTCGAATTCAGCACCGCAGACATCTTCCAGCACTCGCCTCTGGGCGATGTGCTAAACTTGTTAAAAAGTTTGTCCTTAGCGGAGGACTCTCAGCCGAACTATATCCGGCTCGAACTAGGGGCTGACGATGGAGAATTTCGCTTCCCTGGACATCAACGAACTTGATTATGACTCCGAGGACATCGACGGTATGGACGGCGATGTTGGAAAAGAAGAAGACCAGAACCCGCTGTTCACCGGACGCTAGACGGCCACTTCCTCGTATGACGTATACATGGTGGATGCACCAAAGGAAAACAGCGGCGACAACAAGGAAGACCCAGTTGAGGATAAACCTTCCGAAATACAGTCCAAGCGCCGGCGTCAGCGGCGTCACTCTAAGTCACGCCACAGTAAAGATAGCAACACCGGCACAGGAGAAGATGACACTCCGGAAGGTGCCGAAGACAACGAAGACCCCGTCGACACAACAAACGAACAAGACGAACGGGAAGATGCGCAGGTTAGCCCTGTTAAACAGGCCACACACAAAGATTCGGAGGACGACAGTTACCTTCCGCTCTCCGAGGATGAGGTGAGCCTTGGCACCGAGGATTTCATCGTGCCCGAGGAACCTCTTAAGCAGGAGCGCTTCAAGCGCCAGCTAATAGCCACTGCAAGGAGCCTGAAAAAGAAGTAGCAGCAGCTTCAAGCTGACCAGGATCTGCTCAATGATAAATGGACTGATGTCCTCGCAGCCGAAGAATACGGCCTCAAGCGCCCAACCAAAAGCTACCCAAAGCGTAAATTGCTACCTCAGTTCAACGAGGAGGCGCCGGAGTATATACCACCATCGTACAATGCGGCTGACTGGCAACCGCGTGGCCGGGACAAAAAGGCAACCCATGACGAACACCAGCCCGCCCCGCCTCGTCACTCAGGCAAAGGTAAATTCGCCCACGGCCATACATATGACCTCCGGCAGAACCTGAACAATAAAGCAGGACCTACCAGATCAATCTACGGATCGCGAGGACGCACCTCGACACGTGACAACAACCGCCTATCTGGACATGACAAACCCAGACATGCACATGCCAAACACTGCAGACGGACTTCATCAGAGCTGCATCATGATACGACCCGATACAGAGGCCCCGCACACCCTCATTGCTTCACTGATGAGGTCCTGGATCATGAATTCCCCGAAGGATTCAAACCCGTGAACATAGAATCGTACGATGGGACTACGTACCCCGTGGTGTGGATCGAAGAATTCGTTCTCCACATCCATATGGCACGCGGAGATTACCTCCACGCAATCAAATACCTCCCTCTCAAACTCAAGGGGTCCGCTCGGCATTGGCTAAACAGTCTACCTGAAAATTCCATTGGCAGTTGGGAGGACTTGGAAGAGGCTTTCCTCGACAACTTTCAAGGTACATATGTTCGACTTCCGGATGCTGATGACTTAAGCCATATAGTCCAGCAGCCCGGAGAGTCCGCCAGAAAATTCTGGACAAGGTTCATAACTAAAAAGAACCAAATCGTTGACTGTCCGGACGCTGAAGCTCTAGCAGCTTTCAAACATTGCATCCACGACGAATGGCTTGCTCGCCACCTCGCCGAGCTTTGAGGGAGAGTTCGGTTAGCACGATGGCGTGGTGACGATGTTGATGTTCTACCGTCGCAGGGCTTCGCCTAAGCACCGCTATGATATTATCGAGGTGGACTATGGTGGAGAGGGGCACCGCACATGGCTAAAAGATCCAAGAGATCAATTGTTGTGTCTATGGGGTGCCCCTGGCCACGTATATAAAGGAGTGGAGGAGGGGAGAGTGCCGACCCCTATGGCGCGCCCTGGAGGAGTCCTACTCCCACCAGGAGTAGGATTCCTCCCCTTCCAAGTAGTAGGAGTAGGAGACAAGGAAGGGGAAGTGGGAAGAGAAGGAAGGAGGGGGCGCCGCCCCTCCCCCTAGTCCAATTCGGACTAGTCATTAGGGGGGGGGGCTGCCTCTCTCTCTCCCCCCTAAAGCCTAATAAGGCCCATATACTTCTTCCCCCATATTCCCGTAACTCCTCGTTACTCTGAAAAATACCCGAACCACTCGGAACCTTTCCGATGTCCGAATATAGTCGTCCAATATATCGATCTTTACATCTCGACCATTTCGAGACTCCTCGTCATGTCCATGATCTCATCCGGGACTCCTAACTACCTTCGGTTCATCAAAACACATAAACTCATAATACAAATCGTCATCAAACTTTAAGCGTGCGGACCCTACGGGTTCGAGAACTATGTAGACATGACCAGGACACGTCTCTGGTCAATAACCAATAGCAGAACCTGGATGCTCATATTGGCTCCTACATATTCTATGAAGATCTTTATCGGTCAAACCGCATAACAACATACATTGTTCCCTTTGTCATCGGTATGTTACTTGCCCGAGATTCGATCATCGGTATCTCAATACCTAGTTCAATCTCATTACCGGCAAGTCTCTTTAGTCATTCCATAATACATCATCCCACAACTAACCCATTAGTTGCAATGCTTGCAAGGCTTAAGTGATGTGTATTACCGAGTGGGCCCAGAGATACCTCTCCGACAATCGGAGTGACAAATCCTAATCTCGAAATATGCCAACCCAACAAGTACCTTCGGAGACACCTGTAGAGCACCTTTATAATCACCCAATTACGTTGTGACGTTTGGTAGCACACAAAGTGTTCCTCCGGTAAACGGGAGTTGCATAATCTCATAGTCATAGGAACATGTATAAGTCATGAAGAAAGCAATAGCAACATACTAAACGATCAAGTGCTAAGCTAACGGAATGGGTCAAATCAATCACATCGTTCTCCTAATGATGTGATCCCATTAATCAAATGACAACTCTTTATCTATGTCTAGGAAACATAACCATCTTTGATCAACGAGCTAGTCAAGTAGAGGCATACTAGTGACACTCTGTTTGTCTATTTATTCACGCATGTATTATGTTTCCGGTTAATACAATTCTACCATGAATAATAACTATTTATCATGAAATAAGCAAATAAATAATAACTTTATTATTGCCTCTAGGGCATATTTCCTTCAGTCTCGCACTTGCACTAGAGTCAATAATCTAGTTCACATCGCCATGTGATTTAACACCAATAGTTCACATCACCATGTGATTAGCACCCATAGTTCACATCGTCATGTGACCAACACCCAAAGGGTTTACTAGAGTCAATAATCTAGTTCACATCGCTATGTGATTAACACCCAAAGAGTACTAAGGTGTGATCATGTTTTGCTTGTGAGAGAAGTTTAGTCTATGGGTCTGCCACATTCAGATCCGTATGTATTTTGCAAATTTCTATGTCAACAATGCTCTACACGGAGCTACTCTAGCTAATTGCTCCCACTTCCAAAATGTATCCAGATTGAGACTTAGAGTCATCTGGATCAGTGTCAAAATTTGCATCGATGTAACCCTTTACGACGAACCTTTTGTCACCTCCATAATCGAGAAACATATCCTTGTTCCACTAAGGATAAGTTTGACCGCTGTTCAGTGATCTACTCCTAGATCACTATTGTACTCCCTTGCCAAACTCAGTGTAGGGTATACAATAGATCTGGTACACAACATGGCATACTTTATAGAAACTATGGCTGATGCATAGGGAATGATTTTCATCCTCTTTCTATCTTCTGCCATGATCAGGCTTTGAGTCTTACTGAATTTCACACCTTGTAACATAGGTAAGAACTCTTTCTTTGACTGTTCCATTTTGAACTACTTCAAAATCTTGTCAAGGTATGTACTCATTGAAAAAACTTATCAAGTGTCTTGATCTATCTCTATAGATCTTGATGCTCAATATGTAAGTAGCTTCACCGAGGTCTTTATTTGAAAAACTCCTTTATGCTTTCCAGAAAATTCTACATTATTTCTGTTCAACAATATGTCATTCACATATATTTATCAGAAATGTTGTAGTGCTCCCACTCACTTTCTTGTAAATACAGGCTTCACCACAAGTCTGTATAAAACTATATGCTTTGATCAACTCATCAAAGTGTATATTCCAACTCTGAGATGCTTGCACCAGTCCATAGATGGATCGCTGGAGCTTGCACATTTTGTTAGCACCTTTAGGATCGAAAAAACCTTCTGCTTGCATCATATACAACTCTTCTTTAAGAAATACATTAAGGAATGTAGTTTCGACATGTATTTGCCAGATTTCATAAAATGTGGCAATTTGCTAACATGATTCGGACAGACTTAAGCATCGCTATGAGTGAGAAAATCTCATCGTACTCAACACCTTAAACTTTTTCAAAACCTTTTTTGACAAGTCTAGCTTTGTAGATAGTAACACTACTATCAGCGTCCGTCTTCCTCTTGAAGATCCATTTATTTTCTATGGCTTGCCGATCATCGGGCAAGTCAACCAAAGTCCACACTTTGTTCTCATACATGGATCCCATCTCAGATTTCATGGCCTCAAGCTATTTTGCGGAATCTAGGCTCATCATCGCTTCCTCATAGTTCGTAGGTTCATCATGGTCAATTAACATGACCTCCGGAATAGGATTACCATACCACACTAGTGCGGATCTCACTCTGGTTGACCTACGAGGTTCGGTAGTAACTTGATCTGAAGTTACATGATCATCATCATTAGCTTCCTCACTAATTTGTGTAGGAGTCACAGAAACAGATTTCTGTGTTGAACTACTTTCCAATAAGGGAGCAGGTACAATTACCTCATCAAGTTCTACTTTCCTCCCACTCACTTCTTTCGAGAGAAACTCCTTCTCTAGAGAGGATCCATTCTCAGCAACAAATATCTTGCCTTCGGATCTGTGATAGAAGGAGTACCCAACAATTACTTTTGGGTATCCTATGAAGACGCACTTCTCCGACTTGGGTTTGAGCTTATCAAGATGAAACTTTTTCACATAAGCATCACAACCTCAAACTTTAAGAAAAATGACAGCTTAGGTTTCTTGCTAAACCATAGTTCATACGGTGTCGTCTCAACGGATTTAGATGGTGCCCTTTTTAATGTGAATGCAGCTGTCTCTAATGCATAACGCCAAAACGATAGTGGTAAATCGGTAAGAGACATCATAGATTGCACTTTATCAAATAAAGTACGGTTATGACGTCTGGAAACACCATTACGCTGTGGTGTTCCAGGTGGCATGAGTTTGTGAAACTATTCCACATTGTTTTAATTGAAGACCAAACTCGTAACTCAAATATTCGCCTCTGCGATCAGATCGTAGAAACTTTATTTTCTTGTTATGATGATTTTCCACTTCACTCTGAAATTCTTTGAACTTTTCAAATGTTTCAAACTTATGTTTCTTCAAGTAGATATACCCATATCTGCTCAAATCATCTGTGAAGGTCAGAAAATAACAATACCCGCCGCGAGCCTCAACACTCGTCGGACCTCATACATCAGTATGTATTATATCCAATAAGTCAGTTGCTCGCTCCATTGTTCTGGAGAACGGAGTCTTAGTCATCTTTGCCCATGAGACATGGTTCGCAAGCATCAACTGATTCATAATCAAGTGATTCCAAAAGCCCATCAGCATGGATTTTCTTCATGCGCTTTACACCAATATGACCTAAACGGCAGTGCCACAAATAAGTTGCACTATCATTATTAACTTTGCATCTTTTGGCTTCAATATTATCAATATGTGTATCACTACGATCGAGATTCAACAAACCATTTTCATTGGGTGTATAACCATAGAAGGTTTTATTCATGTAAACAGAATAACAATTATTCTCTAACTTAAATAAATGACCGTATTGCAATAAACATGATCAAATCATATTCATGCTCAACGCAAACACCAAATAAGACTTATTTTGGTTCAACACTAATCCCAAAAGTATAGGGAGTGTGCGATGATGATCATATCATTCTTGGAACTACTTCCAACACACATCGTTACTTCACCCTTAACTAGTCTCTGTTCATTCTGTAACTCCCATTTCAAGTTACTACTCTTAGCAACTGAACTAGTATCAAATACCGAGGTGTTGCTATAAACACTAGTACACATCAATAACATGTATACCCAATATACCTTTGTTCACTTTGCCATCCTTCTCATCCACCAAATACTTGGGGCAGTTCCGCTTCCAGTGACTAGTCCCTTTGCAGTAAAAGCACTTAGTCTCAGGCTTAGGTCCACACTTGGGCTTCTTCACTTGAGCAGCAACTTGCTTGCCATTATTCTTGAAGTTCCCCTTCTTCCCTTTGCCTTTTTCTTGAGACTAGTGGTCTTGTTAACCATCAACACTTGATGCTTTTCTTGATTTCTACCTTCGTTGATTTCAGCATCACGAAGAACTTGGGAATCGTTTCCGTTATCCCTTGCATATTATAGTTCATCACGAAGTTCTAGCAACTTGGTGATAGTGACTAGAGAACTCACTTATCTTGAAGATTAACTCCCACTTGATTCAAGTGATTGTAGTACTCAGACAATCTGAGCACATGCTTACTGGTTGAGCTATTCTCCTCCATCTTGTAGGCAAAGTAATGTCAGAGGTCTCATACCTCTCGACACGGGCATGAGTATGAAATACCAATTTCAACTCTTGGAACATCTTATATGCTCCATGGCGTTCAAAACATTTTTGAAGTCTCGGTTCTAAGCCGTAAAGCATGGTGCACTAAATTATCAAGTAGTCATCATACCGAGCTTTGTCAAACGTTCATAACGTGTGCATATGCTCCTGCAATAGGTCCGTCACCTAGCGGTGCATTAAGGACATAATTCTTCTGTGCAACAATGAGGATAATCCTCAGATCACGGATCCAGTCCGCATCATTGCTACTAACATCTTTCAACTTTATTTTCTCTAGGAACATATCAAAAAAATAAATGGGGAGCTACATCACAAGCTATTGATCTACAACATAGATATGCTAATACTACCAGGACTAAGTTCATGATAAATTGAAGTTCAATTAATCATATTACTTAAGAGCTCCCACTTAGATAGACATCCCTCTAATCATCTAAGTGATCACGTGATCCAAATCAACTAAACCATAACCGATCATCACGTGAAATGGAGTAGTTTTGAATGGTGAACATCACTATGTTGATCATATCTACTATATGATTCATGCTCGACCTTTCGGTCTCAGTGTTCCAAGGCCATATCTGCATATGCTAGGCTCGTCAAGTTTAACCTGAGTATTCTACGTGTGCAAAACTGGCTTGCACCCGTTGTAGACGGACGTAGAGCTTATCACACCCGATCATCACGTGGTGTCGGGGCACAACGAACTTTGGCAATGGTGCATACTCAGGGAGAACACTTTTATCTTGAAATTTAGTGAGAGATCATCTTATAAAGCTACCGCCGAACTAAGCAAAATAAGATGTATAAAAGATGAACATCACAAGCAATCAAAATATGTGACATGATATGGCCATCATCATCTTGTGCCTTTGATCTCCATCTCCGAAGCACCATCATGATCACCATCGTCACCGGCATGACACCATGATCTCCATCATCTTGATCTATATCAATGTGTCGTCACATGGTCGTCTCGCCAACTATTGCTCTTGCAACTATTGCTATCATATAGCGATAAAGTAAAGCAATTATTTGGCGCTTGCATCTTATGCAATAAAGAGACAACCATAAGGCTTCTGCCAGTTGCCGATAAATTCAACAAAACATGATCGTCTTATACAACAACTTATATCTCATCACGTCTTGACCATACCACATCACAACATGCCCTGCAAAAACAAGTTAGACGTCCTCTACTTTGTTGTTGCAAGTTTTACGTGGCTACTACAGGCTGAGCAAGAACCGTTCTTACCTACGCATCAAAACCACAATGATAGTTCGTCAAGTTAGTGTTGTTTTAACCTTCACAAGGACCGGGCGTAGCCACACTCGGTTCAACTAAAGTTGGAGAAACTGACACCCTCTAGTCACCTATGTGCAAAGCACGGCGGTAAAACCAGTCTCGCGTAAGGGTACGCGTAATGTCGGTCCGAGCCGCTTCATCCAACAATACCGTCGAACCAAAGTGTGACATGCTGGTAAGCAGTATGACCTGTATCGCCCACAACTCACTTGTGTTCTACTCGTGCATATAACATCTACGCATAAAACCTAGCTCGGATGCCACTGTTGGGAAACGTAGTAATTTGAAAATTTTCCTACGCACACGCAAGATCATGGTGATGCATAGCAATGAGAGGGGAGAGTGTGTTCATGTACCTTCGTAGACCGAAAGCGAAAGCGTTAGCACAACGTGGTTGATGTAGTCGTACGTCTTCACGATCCGACCGATCAAGTACCGAACACACGACACCTCCAAGTTCTGCACATGTTCAACTCGATGACGTCCCTCGAACTCCGATCCAGCTGAGCTTTGAGGGAGAGTTCTGTCAGCACGACGGCGTGGTGACGATGTTGATGCTCTACTGTCGCAGGGCTTTGCCTAAGCACCGCTACGATATTATCGGGGTGGACTATGGTGGAGAGGAGCACCGCACATGGCTAAAAGATCCAAGAGATAAATTGTTGTGTCTATGGGGTGCCCCCTGGCCACGTATATAAAGGAGTGGAGGTGGGGGAGAGGGCCGGCCCCTATGGCGCACCCTGGAGGAGTCCTACTGCCACCGGGAGTAGGATTCCTCCCCTTCCAAGTAGTAGGAGTAGGAGACAAGGAAGGGGAAGTGGGAAGAGAAGGAAGGAGGGGGCGCCGCCCCTCCCCCTAGTCCAATTCAGACTAGTCATTGGGGGGGGGGTGCGACCTGCCTCTCTCTCTCTCTCTCTCCCTAAAGCCCAATAACGCCCATATACTTCTTCCCCCGTATTCCCGTAACTCCCAGGTACTTCAAAAAATACCCGAACTACTCGGAACCTTTCGGATGTCCGAATATAGTCGTCCAATATATCGATCTTTACGTCTTGACCATTTCGAGACTCCTCGTCATGTCCCCGGTCTCATCCGGGACTCTGAACTACCTTCGGTACATCAAAACACATAAACTCATAATACAAATCATCATCGAACTTTAAGCGTGCGGACCCTACGGGTTCGAGAACTATGTAGACATGACCGAGACACGTCTCCGGTCAATAACCAATAGCAGAACCTGGATGCTCATATTGGCTCCTACATATTCTACGAAGATCTTTATCGGTCAAACCGCGTAACAACATACATTGTTCCCTTTGTCATCGGTATGTTACTTGCCCGAGATTCGATCATCGGTATCTCAATACCTAGTTCACTCTCGTTACCGGCAAGTCTCTTTAGTCATTCCGTAATACATCATCCCGCAACTAACCCATTAGTTGCAATGCTTGCAAGGCTTAAGTGATGTGTATTACCGAGTGGGCCCAGAGATACCTCTCCAACAATCGGAGTGACAAATCCTAATATCGAAATACGCCAACCCAACAAGTACCTTCAGAGACACCTGTAGAGCACCTTTATAATCACCCAGTTACATTGTGACGTTTGGTAGCACACAAAGTGTTCCTCCGGTAAACGGGAGTTGCATAATCTCATAGTCATAGGAACTTGTATAAGTCATGAAGAAAGCAATAGCAACATACTAAACGATCAAGTGCTAAGCTAACGGAATGGGTCAAATCAATCACATCGTTCTCCTAATGATGTGATCCTGTTAATCAAATGACAACTCTTTGTCTATGGCTAGGAAACATAACCATCTTTGATCAATGAGCTAGTCAAGTAGAGGCATACTAGTGACACTCTGTTTGTCTATTTATTCACGCATGTATTATGTTTCCGGTTAATACAATTCTACCATGAATAATAAATATTTATCATGAAATAAGGAAATAAATAATAACTTTATTATTGCCTCTAGGGCATATTTTCTTCACATAGCAAAAATAATGCAAGCGACGCCGGCACCCCTGAAGTTAAAAATAACAAAGACAAGTCTCGACGCAACAGATACAAGCGCTGAAATAGCGGTGACAACACCGAGGATACGGCGGTCAACGCCGGATTCAGTGGCTCTAAGTCCGGTCAGCGGAAGAAGCCGTTCGAAAAGAACAATTCGGGCCCATCCAGCTTGGACCACATACTTGATCGTCCATGCCAGATTCACGGCACCCCCGACAAGCCTCCTAATCATTCAAATAGAGGGTGCTGGGTTTTCAAACAAGCCGGAAAATTAAACGCCGAGAATAGGGAAAAATATCGCAAAGCAAGGACGATGACGAAGAGCCACGACAGCCAAACACAGGGGGACAGAAGAAGTTCCCCCTCAGGTCAAAACGGTGAACATGATATATGCCACCCACATCCCCAAGAGGGAGCGCAAGCGTGCGCTTAGGGATGTCTACGCAATAGAGCCAGTCTCCTCAAAATTCAACCCTTGGTCGTCGTGCCCGATCACTTTCGATCGCCGGGACCACCCGACCAGTATCCGTCACGGGGGCTCAGCCGCACTAGTCTTAGACCCAATAATTGATAGGTTTCACCTGACTCGCGTCCTTATGGACGGGGGTAGTAGCCTCAATCTGCTCTATCAGGATACAACGTGGAAAATGGGCATTAACCCATCAAGGATCAAGCCTACAAGGACTACCTTTAAAGGAGTCATACCAGGTGTAGAGGCCCGCTGTACGGGATCAATCACATTAGAGGTTGTCTTCGGATCTCTGGACAACTTCCGAAGTGGGAGTTAATGTTCGATATCGTCCCATTCTGCAGTGGCTATCATGCACTGCTCGGACGAACTGCGTTCGCTCGATTCAACGCAGTGCCACACTATGCTTATCTCAAGCTCAAGATGCCCGGTCCACGTGGCGTTATAACAGTCAATGGAAATAAGGAATGCTCTCTTCTTACAGAAGAGCACATAGCTGCCCTAGCAGCAGAAGTACAAAGCGGCCTTCTCAAGCAGACCCTTCATTCGGCTGATGAGCCCGTGAACATCCTTAAGAGGGTCCGAACTACTCTGCAGCAGGAGAGCTCGGCTCGTCAGGAGCTCGACTAGCAATCCGGCCTCCGTCTCAGTCCTGATCAAGTGGTGGAATTCATGCCGCGCGTACATAACTACGCACTTAAAATTCCATGGGCATTGACGGAGGCACATACAACTACTGATCCATGACACGGCTCAACCGACATCGGATACACACATACTTTCACTTTTACTTGTTTTCCTTTCAGGTCTCAATCCCACAGGCCCCATCGGGGGGTCTGGTCATCGGTCCTCTTGTAGGATAAATACACCAAGACGGAGAGAAGCGCAGACATATGGGGAACTTTTTAGGTGATTCCGTTAATGATAACTCTACCTATTTTTCAGGACCCATATGCAGCTCTCCCCTGGTTTCGGCATGTTAAAATAGCCTATTGCTTATTGCACTATCTGTATCAATGCGCCTTGACGTACTAATTACATTACAATGAAAACAGTTTTTAGCTGGAGCTTTAGGACCCTAGCTTTTCACATTTACGTCTTGTCTGTTTTCTTTATCTCTTCTCTTTTTCAGATTCCCTGTGGATAACCCCATCAGGTAGCACCCGTACACTTTGGTACGTTAGACGTTTGCCAGGGGCTTTATAGCTCCTTACACCACTACAAAAGAAAGACACATCCGTGACATTTTAGGCCGAACGATTTTTTTTTTCTGCCATACATATGACACTTCTATGACGATAATTGTGACAAAACCCGGTATCATCATAGATGTGGTGGGCTCCTACTTCTATGACAAAAAATCATGACAGAAAATGGGCTTTTTGTCCTGGGCGGGCCGGAGACGCAGCTGCATGACATTCTTTGGGCCGTCCATGACGGAAAAAACCGTGGTAGAAGCGAGGGGGAGGAAAATTTCGGGGAGTTCCCGGTTACGGTGGGAGGTCGGGGGCCGAGCGATGTGCATTTCTCTCGTACATGTACGCATGTGTGTGCGAGGCGTTGGCTCTAACTGAACCCGAGCGAGGCGTTGGGCTCTAACTGAACCCGAGCGATTACACTGCAGGCTACGCGTTGCTGAACCCGAGCGATCGATCGATGGCTGTTAACTGAACCCGATCGAGCGATTCCTTCGCTACTGCTGCTAACTGAAGCCGATCGATTGGATGAACAGTGAGCGTTGCGGGGGGGGGGGGGGGGTGGATGAACAGTGAGCGGTGCCGTTGCCTCTGGATGAACAGGACCCCGTGGTGTGGAGGGCTGGATGAACAGTAGACGGTGGAGGGGTGGTTGAACAGGACCCCGTGGTGTGGAGGGTTGGATGAACAGTAGACGATGGAGGGTGCCCGTGAAGGGGTGGTTGAATAGTAGCTGGTGGAGTAGCGCGGGGTGGAGGCTGGATGAACAGGAGCCCATGGAGGCTGGAGGAGGTCGACGGTAGCCCGTGAAGGCTGGAGGAGGTTGATGGTGGAGATGAACAGTATCCCATGGAGTCCCGTTTTGTGGTACGCCACACCCCTCCCGATGAACAGGACCCCCATTTCGACCGTAGGAGGTCCGTTTCGTCCGTTTTGCGGTACGCCACACCCCTTCCTGATCAACAGGACCCCCGTTTCGACCGTAGCAGGTCCGTTTCGTCTGTTTTGCGGTACGCCACACCCCTCCCGATCAACATGACCCCCGTTTCGACCGTAGGAGGTTCGTTTCGTCCGTTTTGCGGTACGCCACACCCCTCCCGATCAATAGGACCCCATTCCGAATGTAGAAGGTCCGTTTCCTCCGTTTTGCGGTATGCCAGGCCTTGTTTCCATCGCCTGTTTCGTCCAAGCCCTCCCGGTGAACACGACCACGCATTCCGTTCCGACCCAGCCGGTTGGCTCCCACGTGTTCCGTTGCCTCTCGATGAACACGATGCATTCCGTTGCCTCCCCATGAACACGACGCATTCCGTTGCCTCCCCATGAACACGACGCATTCCATTGCCTCCCCATGAACATGATGACGATGTTGTTTCTCCGTTCCGACCCAGCCATGTACACGAGCCCTCGCCGTACGTATGCGCGACTAGGCGTTCGAGACCCCGCCCATATGTACACATACGTGGTCGTATTTTCTTTCTTGCACCCTGGCCGTTGTGCGTACGTGTACATGCTACGTGCGCGCCTCTACTACGACACGTGCGCGCCTTTACATCCACCAGTATATATGTACGTGCACGTTCGCGACCAGAATGACAACGCTACGTACGCTTCGACTAGGTGGGTCCCGACTGTGAGGCACTTCCTTGCGTGCGAAGATGTAGCTGGTGGGTCCCAGCAGTCAGGGGGAAACGTTTTTTTCGTGAAATACGATGTCCCGTCCAGTGGGTCCCCGCTGTCAGGTGGAGGAATAATTATTTTGCACGTAATAAGGAGGCACTTCCTTGCTGCGGCCGTGGACCCAGTTGTCAGCCTCTCCACGTACAGTCCATGTCCGATGGAAGCCATTCCTTGACCACGTTGACCACGCCGCGCCGAGAGCACCAGGGCGGTGGACGACGGCGAGGCCTAGGAAGGGGATGATGCAGAGTCGGGGAAGACGCGACAGTGGATGCCCACGCGTAGAGGAGTACGAGGGTTCACTGGTTCGCTACGGTGTGAGGCTGCCATCGTCGCAGAATAACAGGGGGTGTGGGTGAGTAGAGGGATGTCCTGGCCAGTGGTGGGAGTAGTAGGGGGCGGTGAGGCCTCCGCTGCATCGCAGCCAGCCACGGGAGGCAGGAGCACGAGGCACGACCGGCGCTGGTTTGGGCGGCTGGAGCAAGAAGACCAGAGGTTGAAGAAGCACTATGGTCGTTGGATGGACATCGTACGGTCACTAGAGCTAGAATCATGCATATTGACTAATTTTACAAAGCCCTCCATCCCCGTCAACTTAGTAGGCCCACAAGTCAGCCTGCCACTATACTTGGTCCTAGCTAACAAGGGGAGTATTCATTTTTTGTGCGTAACAAGGAGGCATTTCCTTGCGTGTGAAGATATAGCTGGTGGGTCCGAGCTGTCAGCGGCGGTAACATTTTTTTCGCGAAATACAGAGGCCCTTTCAGTGGGTCCCTGATGTCAGGTGGAGGAATCATTATTTTGCGCGTAATAAGGAGGCATTTCCTTGCGTGCGGCCGTGGACCCAGCTGTCGGCCTCTCCACATACAGTCCACTTCAGATGCATGTCGGTCGTTGACCACGTTGACCAGGCCACGCCGAGAGCACCAGGGCGGTGGATGACGGTGAGGCCTAGGAAGGGAATGACACGGAGGCAGGGAAGACTCGGCTGTTGTTTCCCACGCGGAGGGGAGTACGACTGTACGAGAGTTTACTGGTTCGTCTGCCGTCGCCGAAGAATAACAGCAGGTGTGGGTGAGTAGAGGGATGGCTAGGCCAGCGATGGGAGTATGGTGGGGCGGTGAGGCCTGCGTGGCACCAGAGCCGGCCGCGGGGAGGAGGGAGTAGGCAGTTCTGCCAGTGCTTGTTTGAGCGGCTGGAGCAGGAAGAGCAGAGATTGAAGAAGCATGACGGCCGTTGGATGGCCATCCAACAGTCACTGCTTGTGCGTCAACCTTTTTTTAGGAAAGCCTCAAATCTATGGAAAACAGCATACAACCCATCTGCCATTATTTTTAATAATTTACAGCCCATTTGCTAATTATTAAGGTTTTGTTGAAGCCCATATTCTTTTTCTTAGCATTACAGCCCATATTGTGGCCACCGTTAAAAAATTATATGAAATTTTGCATATCTCGGTGCGGTCCGAACTGTTTTTAATCCCGAAATTTCGACTCACATTCAAACTGATTTTAAAAATAAATGTATATCAATATAAAATCCAACAAATTCTCCACGCATAAAAATTAATGTAATTTAAAATCTCGAAAAAAAGATATTTGAAACTAATTGCCGGTTTGATGTGTTTTAAAAATGTACAACCCATTTCTCATTACTGATGGGCCATTTTCTCGGCTAGCCGAATGAAAGCTCTGCTCGTCTTGAAAGATTTGCAGCCCAATAGGCCTGACAAAGCGACTTACTTGGCAAATCACAAAAAAACTTGGCTGTGGCCGTGGATCCAGCTGTCAGCCTCTCCACGTACAGTACTCTTCTGATGGAATGTCGTTGACCACGTTGACCACGCCGCGTCGAGAGCACCAAGGCGGTGGACGACAGCGAGGCCTGGGAAGGGGACGACGCGGAGCCGGGGAAGACGCGGTAGTGGATGCCCATGCGGAGAGGAGTACGAGGGTTCACTGGTTCGGCTACGGTGTGAGGCTGGCGTCGCCGTAGGGCCTGGCTAGTGGTAGGAGTAGTAGGGGGCGATGAGGCCTCAACGGCAGCACAGCCGGCCACTGGAGGCAGGAGCAGGCGGTCTCCCCGGCGCTAGTTTGGGTGGCTGGTGCAAGAAGAGCAGCGATTGAAGAAGCAGCAGGACCGTTCGATTCAAATCCAACGGTTACTGCTGCTAGAATCGTTTGTTGACTAAGTTGACAAGCCCTGCGTACGCGTCAACTTAGTAGGCCCACAGGTCAACCTCCCAACCGGTGCGGCCCAGATGTCAGTGGGAGGAATCATTTTTTTTCGCGTAATAAGGAGGCAGTTGATTGCGTGCGGCCAGGCCAGCGGATGGAGTAGGGTGGGCCGGGGAAGCCTGCGCGGCATCACAGCGGGCCACAAGAGGAGGGAGCAGGCAATCCCGCCGGTGCTAGTTTAGGCGGCTGGAGCAGGAAGATCAGAGATTGAAGAAGCACGTCGGCCGTTGGATGGACATCCAACAGTCACTGCTGCTAGAATCGTGTGTTCACTGACAAAGCCTTGCGTAAACAAGTCAGCCTCGAAATCTGTGGCGTGTATAGCCCATTTGCTATTATTTTTATAATTTTTACTCATTTTCTAATTCATATGGAATTTATTGCAGCCTGTTTTCCACTTTTATAATTGCTGGCCATTTTCTGGTCAGTACCAGGGTCAAAAAATTAACTAAATATGTGGGAAATTTTGAAAATTCACAATTTTTTGCTAGGGGGCGAAATATTCTTAATCCAAAAATTAATAGCCATACTAAAACAAATTTAAAAATAAATTAGTACCATGTCATGTTAAATCCAATGAAATACGTATAAGATATCAGTGAAGAACAAAAACAAAAAAAGAAACTTATATCCCATTTGCTATAATTTTTTTGGAATTTTCAACCCCTTTTGATATTACTTCTAACGGACATTGACCATACTCTTAATCCAGGCCGGAATGCATCCCTCCTCGTCTTGAAAGATTTGCAGCCCAGTAATTCGGAGAAAACAAATAGGCCTAGCTTGGGTATTCTTCAAAAAGAAATACTGGGCTACCTATTTTCCCAAAGAACTGGTGCATGAGCATTTAGCTTTATTTATTTATTTACTTATTTATGTTTAGGGGACCATGATCATGTACCTGGGCCGGATTCATGTGAGAGCCTCCCTTCCAGTTAATTATGGGCTTCTCTATTGGGCCTTCATCAGTGGGCTGCATGTTATCAACAAGTGGAAAATGTGTTCTGTACGAAAAATTGTATGCGCTATGTACGGTACGGGGCACTAAAGGATCGAATCGTGCAACGACTTCCAAAACATTGTGTTTGTCGTTCTAACAACACATTTATTCAACCAACAAACGAAATATACTACTGATTGTACACTGAAAACAGCAGCAGCAGCAACCAGGGCTGGGGGTGCAACAGAAGCAGTAAGCAGGCCAGAAGAGTGAAGACGCAGCTCTCTCTTCTAAACCAAACATCAGCCATCATTAAAAAAGGGCTACCAAAAAAGAACAAGTGTATGCATCAAACTAAATAAAGATTCTACTACACCAAGTGTACGCATCTAACTGGCTCAGTTAGACGTTACTATTTATTAAGCTGTGGAGATTGGCTGACGGCTTGAACCAGATGGGTGCCTGACGGGGGAAATTCCAGCCAGCAGGTCGAAGTCTGATACTTGCGACCCTCTCTCCTACTTTGGGCTGCAGAGCGTGGCGGCACATATCAGGGTATGGTGCATGCAGAGATGCATGGTACGATGTGTACACACAGTTTTGCCTGATGAACGAAACCGCGCTGCCATCATGATCCTTGCCGTCGGTTATCTCCTGGTTAATCGGATAATTCAATCTGACAAACAGAGAGCATGTACCAAGGCTACTTACCAGCCTCCAGTCAAAAATTCCTGAAGGCCCAGAGAAGTTGGGATCCTGCTCAAAGACCTTGCAGTGACTGTGATTGTATTCGCGAAACAACATGTCCGGTACGTTCGAACGATCATCAATCTTTCGCCGTCGTCTGATCGAGCCAGGAACCACCTGCAACTGCCATGCCGCTTTTCTTTGAAAGGTTCTAGGATTAGGAAGGGTGGGGACACCAGGCAGCCTATGACATCATATCAAGTTGGAGTCAAATAAAAAAGGGCTCTTGATTTAGTCAATCTTAAGAACAACATGTTATGAGCATGAATATTTTTTCAGCAAATGTTGACAGTAATATAAGCAAGCCATCATGATATCATAGGAAAGTAACATACTGCTGTAACAGCCGTTTGTAGCAATGACTGGAGTAGGCCAGCAATACGTCCAGCCATAGAAGGAGTCAACAGAGTAAATGAAGCCCTTGTGTTCAATGGCATCAAAGAACCATGGAGGATGTATGATCCTGTGATGGACGTGCAGATTTATCCACTTACCGCAGTGACCTGTCAGATAGGCGAGACCGCGGTTGAAGAACGCAATTAGCCTGAAGTCTTTATAATTCGCAGATCTTGTGGGTACTTGGCAGATTACAACCTTGAGCAAATCAAACTTGGTATCATGTTGGCTACTGTAAGATTCCGAGTATTCTGGGCCGCGGTGCCAAAGCATTGCAGTGTTAATCGAAGGAAGGGGATCAATCGTCGGGTGTAGACCTCCACGAGCATCCAGCTGCCGCGACCGTCGACGAGCACCATCCAAGACGTGTTCATGCCGACCCAGTACATACCATTAATGTAGTTGAGGCTGACGGGGATCGGATCGCAGTCAAGGGGGTTGATGCTCGCCACCCTACGATCGTTATGCTGCGTGACACATCGTTTCTGAATATCAGGCGGCATCAGCAAGCAAGGAGCTGGCTTAAAAAGCTCCGGCCTGAGGGCTTTGAGTAAACGTTACAACCCCGATGAGCACGCGGCGAGCGACATGGTATTGAGATTGTCCACACGCGAAACAATGAGCTTGATTACCTCTGTGGGGAGCGAATTCCAGCCACTCTTTTGGCGGACGCTGCTCGATTCTCCCATTGTTAGTGCTTGGGTTTCGGATGAGGGGGGAGACGCCTTAGCGGGGATGGAAGATTGGACGAGATTATGTGCGGACAAAGATGGAGAAGCGAATATGTGTTGCGGGAAGTGGACAGGTGATGATGACTACAACATGCCGCTTGACTTACGAGACACATACCAGCAGCGTAGGGTCATGTCGATGCTAGACAACTTGCTTGAGTGATCACAATATTGGTACTCCCTACAGTGCTATGCCCTAACTTGCTTGAGTAGAGTAGTAGAGTAGGACTCTGCTCTACTACTAGCACCGGAGGAGTAGTATATTATAATCTAAAATAGTTACAAACTTCAATGCCCGAGCATGGAACGACTATGAACCATGCTCAAAGACCGTGTCTATGTGGTGTTTGGACATGGGCGACAACCTCAACACCAACGGTGCTGCTCCCGTTGCACCGTATGTGTTTCTGTCCTTCCTGTTCGAAATCGTGGTAGAATTCATGATTTATTTTGTGCTTATTCAGATTAAATCTCGTAGTAACTTGCTACTATAGATTAGTACGACCAAAAATTGAACTAACATTATATATAGTACGATAAATGTTGATGCATGTCACCTAAAATTATATCATTCAAAACTATGTTCAAATACGAATCCAACGATATAGTTTTTGTTGACATGCACTAACATTTTGTCAGTTAAATCTTCAGTCAAATTCAATGGGGGACTAATAAACCACGACCGATGTAGTACAAGTGTAGAGGGCGGCGCCGCACGGGAGTCTCACCTCTCACCCCGCTCGTGGCGCGGCAGTAAAGCCGTCATATCACAAAACCCAACCACTCCTAGTAATAAGTGGTCTGGCAAAATAAACGGACAAGAAACCATCATGTCCCTCTTTTTTGCATTTCAGCTCTCTGCATTTACTTTCTCCGGTTCATCTTGCACACTCGATCCCTAGCTACTACTCCTAGGGCCAGTTCTTTTGGTGGCTTCCCCAGATTTTCCCACAAGACTAGTCACAGTGGAGGGTAACAATAAGGCGCCTCACTCATGTATTTAGGCTTCTAAACTACTACTCCGTCCTGGTTTATTCCTCACCATTGTAATTTGTGCTAAATTTTGACCAAAGATTTAACTGGTTTATTCCTCACCATTGTAATCCCTCCGTCTTGGTGTGTAAGTCGTCTTACGAAAACCAAATAATCCCAAAACACTTAGGCGCGGTGCATTAACTTCTACCTTGTTTCTTGTTTCTTGACATATCAACCAATAAGAGATAAAGAGTGTGCATGCTTTTAATGACTTGAGATATCAAACACGACATGCAGTGGTTAGTTCATTGCATGCAATACTATTAATTAGCAAATAAACATTAAGGTTTCTCGTTTTCTCCTCCTCCTTGGTCACGGTGCACAGCCTAAGATGACTTACTCACCTAGACGGATGGAGTAGTGCATGCGACATGCACTAACTTTTCATTAGTTAAATTTATGATCAAAATTTGACACAGATTACAATGGGGACCAATAAACCAGGACGAAGGTAGTAGTTATGGGATTATAATCTAGAAGCCTAAAAGAACTGGCCCCTGGTACTCCTACTACTAGTAGTACTCAAGTTGGAATTCCAATTGCACGACACAACTTGTTAGGCAAAAAATTCGATACATGGTGTAGGAAGCGGTTTGGGAATTTGCATGCCTTTCCAACCAGTGAGATACTCTGTACAAAGTAAGACAGAGAAATAACCACAGAGAAGGAAGCTAAAAGTAAACAATCAAACGAGCATTTTTGCATTTGTTTTGCATTGAATCGTTTCACAAGCTTGACTAGTGCTGTTTTTCTACTTTTACAAAAACCGCATCGTAATGTTAAAACGTGCATTTGCACGTACTCCCTCCGTCCGGGTTTATTAGGCCTAAAGACAACTTCTCTTAGACCAAGACACATAGTAATTTGCTCACATTAATTCTTCCATTCCACTCCCAATGCACTCTCTCACATGCATGCAGCCAATGAAAAAGCACACATGAAGTGTATTAACTTTTCAGTCATGGCACCAACAACAATAGCTTTCAATACAACCAATGAAATGGTTGCATGCATGCACCTTTCCAACGCGGGGCCTTATAAAAGGGGACATGCTTGTGATGCTGAGAGGCCTAATAAACACGGATGGAGGGAGTACATAAGTAATAGTAGTACTCCCTCTGTCTAGGTGTATAAGTCTTCCCTCCTTCTTGGTCACGATGCACAACCAAAGATGATTTATTGACCTGGACAGAGGGAGTAGCACAGTCTGCAAGCATATATCGAGAGAGACGTGTAGTGCGATAGTATATAGTAAAGTTTGTGCTATATGCACGTACTTGCAAAATGCGTATGAATACACAAGGTTTCCAAACTTTCCCTTTTACATACTTAATTAAGGACGCTAAAAATTCCTGAACGTTCGGGATTTACCATTTGCGTCCCAAAACTAATGAGATCGCCTTACGAAACAAAAATTATACTCCTCCTAAAAGCCACGACGCTCGCAGGAGTGCTTGCGGCGCGCCACGAGTGCCCTAGTGCGCGGCCGTTTCCCAGCGCGCTGACACAGCGCCTCTTCCTCAGCCTCGCAACTCGCGAGGTGCTGATTGGCGGCTTGCTGGCGGGCGAGCGTGATCTCACCGGTGTGGTGATCCGGCATCAACAGGTACTCCTCCTCACTGGAAGCGTGCACCCGGTCCACGTACCGCCAAGCGTAGATGAGGCGCTTGGGCCCGACTGAACTCAGGGCGTCGGCACGGGCGTCCTCCGCCACCCTCACGGCCCTCGCATGAGCCTTTTGCCAAAGAGCCAATTGCCTGACTCTCTCGGACGTGACATAGGCCTCCTAGGCAGCTTGTTCCGCAGTGCGCTTCTCTTCCTCGACCTTCTTCTCCGCCTCTATTTTGGCGCGCTCTGCTGGAGGCAAAGCCTCCCACAATGCGATATTCATTTCTTTCCAAATCTCCTCAAGGCTGGGGGGCTTGGCGGGCGGCGCGGCGTTCTCCTCGTAGCGGGGAGCCGACGCGTCCTCCGGCGCGCATGCTGGCGAGATTGGGAACACCGACGCGTCCACCTCGACGCATCGCGGCGAGGAGCGGAACACCGACGCGTCCTCCTGACTAGTGGCGGCGAGGAACGGAACGGCGACGCGTCGCGTCGCGGCGAGGAGCGGAACACCGACGCGTCCTCCTCGACTAGTGGCGGCGAGGAACGGAAGGCGACGCGTCGCATAGTGGCGAGGAGCGGAACACCGACGCGTCCTCCTCGTCTAGTGGCGGCGAGGAATGGAACGGCGACGCGTGACCGTCCGCGCAGTGCAGTGAGGGGCTCCTAGGGCTTGGGAGGGGCGATGCCATGGTGGTCAACATGAGAGGGAGGGGGAGGAGATAGCGATGAACGTGAACGTGAGGGGGAGGAGATAGAGATGTCACGGGAGGCGCAGTATTTATAGCGAGCAATGGCACACCTACGTAAGATATGGACTAAGCTGCACTGACTTAACTGCAGGTCCAGTTGCGTCACTGACATGTGGGCCAGATCCCTATTGGGCCCATATGTGAGTGACCCAATGCACCTGCAGTTAAGTAACAACTACGTGGGATATTTGTTGAAGTAAATTATGGGGGAGCGAAGAGGTGGAAATATTGCTGGTCACAACGGATTGGACGAGCGTGGGGGGAGGAGAGTCATGCATGCAGATTAAATTAACCCCGCTAAAAAACGATATTTTAAATGTGGCTACTCGATCTGTGGCAACTGGCGAGCCACCGCGCTCCAAGTCGTTCACCTGTGGTCCCGACCATCAACTCCTACAGATCAAATTATCACGGGAGCTGACTATTCCTACAAAGGTGCTGCACCACGTACCCGGTACCCGCGAATGCAGCAATCATGCACCTAGGGTTTTAGGGTTTATTTCTTAACATCGCCTTTACGTAACACTCATGTGTGCGAGACAGCGAGAGGCTGACTGCGTGCGTGCGCCTCTTCTCTTCGTATATGTACTCCACCATTTGTCTTGTGTCCAAAAAATTATAATAACTACTAGCAATGTGCCAATGCGTTGCCACACGATCAAAGTAGATTAATACATATTCACCGATTTGATAGAAAAAAAAGTCTAGTTTTGAAATACGTATATCACTAAAAATATGTTATGTTTCACTCAAAATATATTCCTTTGGCGGTTTTGATGAGATAAGGGAGGAATGTTGTTGGTTTCAAGATTCGAGAAGTGGTATATGTCTAATTTCTACTCTTACTAGCAAGATTCCCGTGCGTTGCACGGAACATCAAGATCTTGCGGGAGAGAAGGATGAACGAGGGAAGGCCTTATCTGCAAATGTGGTGAAGAGTGCGGGTAAATTGCCATATTTTCCTTCCTATCCGTTAGATATAAATCGGACGACCTACATTGCAGGATGGCAGGCCCACCATCATCACCAACTCTATTTTTTACCCCTACTCTTATAAAAATCATTGTCAGTGATGATCGTGTGCCTGCCATCCTACAATATAGGCCGTCCGATCTATATCTGACGGATAGGAAGGAAACTATGGCAATTTTGCAAAAAGATACCCACACCCCTCTCCACATTTGCAAATAAGGCCTTCCCTCGTTCATCCTTTTCCCTCACAAGATAAACTACTCATACAAATGCATCTTGATGTGTCGTGCAACGCATGGGCATCTTGCTAGTTGTTGCAAAAAGCCCATGTGTGTGTGAGAGAGAGTGAGAGTGGAGGAGGACAGAGTGCATGTGTGACAAAGACACAAGGAGTGTGTGTGCGATAGGTATCAGCTTAAAATGAGGCGATAGTGTGTGTGTGCACGATCGAGAGGGCGTGTCTCAAGAAGGGAAGAAAAATCTACATAGATACAAGGATTGGGAGAGAGATATGTATGCGATGGTGGAAGCACGAGTGCGCGGGTGTATAAACATATCTAGAGGCTAGCTAGTCGATAAATGTTTGTGAGAGAAATACGAGTCGGGGTGCGAAAGCGAGAGTTTTGTGGGTGTGTGTGTGTGTGAGAGACGGTAGCCGGGAAGGGGAGTGGAAGTAGGAGTTGTGTGTGTGTGTGTGTGTGTCTGTGAGAGAGAGGAGACGGTAGTCGGGGTTGTCTGATCGGTAAACAAATGAATAATGTCTGTCGGTGTCAAAACTGGCGGATCTCGGGTAGGGGGTCCCGAACTGTGCGTCTAGGCCAGATGGTAACAGGAGGCAAGGGACACGAAGTTTTACCCAGGTTCGGGCCCTCCTGATGGAGGTAAAACCCTACGTCCTGCTTGATTAATATTGATGATATGGGTAGTACAAGAGTAGATCTACCACGAGATCGGAGAGGCTAAACCCTAGAAGCTAGCCTATGGTATGATTGTTGTTCTGTATGTTGTCCTACGGACTAAAACCCTCCGGTTTATATAGACACCAGAGAGAGTTAGGGTTACACAGAGTCGGTTACAATGGTAGGAGATCTACATATCCGTATCGCCAAGCTTGCCTTCCACGCCAAGGAAAGTCCCTTCCGGACACGGGACGAAGTCTTCAATCTTGTATCTTCATAGTCCAGGAGTCCGGCTGAAGGTATAGTCCGGCCATCCGGACACCCCCTAATCCAGGACTCCCTCAGTAGCCCCTGAACCAGGCTTCAATGACGACGAGTCCGGCGCGCAGATTGTCTTCGGCATTGCAAGGCGGGTTCCTCCTCCAAGTACTTCATAGAAGATTTTGAACACAAAGATAGTGTCCGGCTCTGCAAAATAAGTTTCCACATATTGCCATAGAGAGAATAATATTTACACAAATCTAATCTGCTGACGTATTCCGTAGTGTGACTCACCACGGCCAAGCCTTTATCCGAATCGTTTTATTATCCCACCTCAGCGCGTCATGCGAGGCGGTTTCCTTGGCACGTCTTGTTAAAGCAGAGATCGTGTCCCCTTATTCCGGGATTCTCATCAATACGGGCGTGGGTAACCCAACCGCGCCATTGATTACGGCGCTTGGAGATAAGCGAGTTTTACCAGGCTGGTGGGGACACGTAGTTGCGTCCACCCATATAAGGGGATAAGGATCCACCTTTTCACCTACGCCTTCTTCCTCCTTTGCCTATCCATTCTCGCGCACTCGAGCTCCAGCGCCCAAGTCCGCACTCCCCACCTCAACCTTCTCCAGCCATGTCCGGAGCGGGAGGCAAGTGGATGGTCTCCTCCGTCACGGAGGGACACATCAAAAAACTGTGGAAGGCCGGATACTTGTCTAACGACATCGCGCACCGGCTTACCGAAGAGGGGAAGCTCCTCCCCACCCCAAGGCCCCATGAGAGGGTAGTATTCCTTCCCCACTTCCTCCGCGGACTGGGCTTTCCTATCCACCCATTCGTCCGGGGACTCATGTTCTACTACGGCCTGGATTTCCATGATCTGGCCCCGAACTTCATCCTCAACATCTCGGCGTTTATCGTCGTGTGCGAGGCTTTCCTCTGCATCCGCCCCCATTTTGGCCTATGGCTCAAGACTAACGTCAAGCCGAAGGTGGTGCGCGGCAACCAGGCGGAGTGCGGAGGCGCCATGGTGGGCAAGATGCCCAATGTCTTATGGCTCGAGGGCTCCTATGTGGAGACCCTGAAGGGGTGGCAATCGGGGTGGTTTTACATCACCGAGCCGCGCAACCCTGAGTGGGTCGCAGCCCCCGAGTTCTGGTCTGGACCCCCAACGCGGCTCACGTCCTGGAAAGAGACGGGCCTGTCGTGAGGCAGCAAAGGAGAAGTGACTGGACTGCAAACATGCATCCAAACCCTGGTGGACAAGCAACTCAAGCTTGTCAACGTAGTCCAGGTTATGCTCATCCGCCGGATCCTACCATGTCAACAACGGGCCTTCAATCTGTGGGAGTTCAACCCGGCGCAGCACCAAACTCTGAGCAGGCTCTTCGACACGACATACGAAGATGCCTGGAAGGTGCTTTTCAAGGGCGCCGAGGCTCCCGCATCCGCTACCAGGATCGCGGATTCAGCGTGCAGCGTCACGCTAGCACAGTAAGTTGTTTGTACCTTTTATAGGGTATTACTTTTTCATAGTTTAACTCTATGCAGGATCTAAGCTCCCTTACCTTTGACAGGTTTGGCAGGCGAAGTCCGGACAGATCGACTGTCCGGCTCCTTTGCCCGAAGACCCAGCCAATGCCCGCTTGGCGAAGCTGCTGGTTCCGGCACCCCATGTGGTGCCGGAGAAGAAGGCCACGAAGAAGGCCACGGGGACTCGAAAAAGTGCCCGGTGCCAGGAGGTGTCGGGTTCATCATCCGACGGCTCCAAAGCGCATTCCTCCCGTGAAGACGACGAGGAAGAAGAAGAGACCTCTCCCCCTCCAACGGGGGGGAGAGAAGAAAAGGAAGGGCGCCCTCACTGGGGAGGCCGAAAGGTCCAAGAAGGGGAAAACCCTTCCTCCGGACTACTCCACCGACGCCGACGACGGCGGAGAGGAGTGGCCGCTCAGGGCCAAGCCCCTGGCGAAATCGTAAGTATCCGGATACCAGAGTAATTCATAGTATTCCTTTATTGCACAGCTTTCCCTTATGTCGAATTTGATTATGCAGCCCACCCAAAGACCGGCTCGACGCGACGTCGAGCGGTTCAGTCGACTCATCGGATGTGAATTCGCTTCTGACGGTCTCCTCCCCCCGCCCTACGGACGACGCCGAAGTGTTGTCCCAACAGGTTCCAAGCCAGGAGGAGGTGGTCCTGGAGGCGCCGCGAGGCGACCTCCCGGACTCCAGGAGTAAAGGGGATAAAACCCCCAGGGCTCCAAGTCCGGCTCTAGGCCGGACACCACTCCGGAACCTTCAAAGGTTCTAGAGTCCAGCGGGGGACCTCCTTCCAAGAGGAGCAAGCCCACCGTGCCGGTGACCCCCGTCCAACCAGAGGGCCGGACAATCTGTTGGAGGTGCTCAAAGGCGCCTCCATCGACGAGGAGCACCGCATCATTATGAATGCGGTGGTCTAGAAGGTTCAGTCCACCACGAGCGGACTGACTGAAGCTTGTACTAGCCTTTTAACAGGCTTTGAGGTAAGTAAAGAATGTGTAAATAATATTACCGCATAGACAGTAGCCCCTGATGCTCTGTTTGGCGTTCGGGAAGAAAAGCCGAATAGAGGATCAAATAAAATTCGCAGGAGTCTAACAAAAAGGAGTCAATATGCGTATGCAGGCTTGTCTGCTGGCGTCCGCCGCACTGATTGCAGAAATGGATATGCTAAAGCAGAACCTCGAGCAGTCCGAGCAAGAGCTCGGGCGTGCCAAGAAGCAGCTCGAGGAGAAGGAAGGTAAGAAATACCTTGTTTAAATATATATAAAAAAGGTGCAATTGCAAAAAATGACAGGATTATCGTGGCTATTGTAGGGGCCACGTCTGAGGTGGCGACCCTTAAGCAAGCGCTGGTCGAGGCCGAGAAGAGGGCGGCCACAGAGCGCATCGAGCGGGAGAAGTATGAGGCCCAGGTTGGCAAGGTGCGGCAAGAGCTCCAGGCTCTCATGGAAAAACATGAGAGTTTGGAGCTTGACTCAAAGACGCGAGCGTCCGAGCTCGCGGTGGCTATTGAAAATGCCAAGTCTGCCAAGGCCGAATCCCAGAAGACCCTCCAGGAGTTGGATGCAGGTGAAAAAGATAGCGGCGGGTAAGGCATTCTTTATGCAAAGCAAACACATAAACGTGAGTTACTTGTTACTTACCCGAATCCGGAGCTCTCCAGGAGCATTCGCAGATCTTCCCCGTAGTGTGTCCGATGCCGCCGCATTCTATCGAGCCGAGGAGGGCAGCTCGACAGAGAAGGTGTTCTGGTCTCAGTATGCTGAGGCCGGACACCCCGTGCCCCTGAGCGACCAGCTGAAGCAACTGGTCGAGCTCCACAAGGCGGCCGAACAGGCCATGAAGGGCCTCATAGTTCGGCTGTGGCCTGGAGAGGCTCTGCCTGGGAGCTATTTCGGGCTGGTGCGGCGGCTGGTGGGGGCCTGTCCAAGGCTCGAAGTCATCAAGCGCTCCGTCTGCATTGAAGGTGCCCGTAGGGCCCTTGCCCGTGCTAAGGTGCACTGGGGCAAGCTGGATGCTGAGAAGCTTGTGAAGGACGGGCCACCGCCGGGGAAAGAGCATCGCAAGCCCGAGAATTATTATAAGGATGTTCTGAAGGGTGCCTGCCTTATGGCGGATGAATGTTCCAGGGATGTAATTTTTGAGTAAAACTCGCTCGTTTTGTCCTGTGCGCTGAAAACTTGTTCATATGCGCTAAGCAATGCTGTTGGAATTTAAAATATTACCTTCTGTGCGGCTGTTTATCAATTCTGAGAGATGGCGAGTCGTCGGCTTCTGCCCCCGTGCCGCTAGTGCTGGGGTGTTCGGGGATAAACCTGAGCGCTCTTTTTCCCATGTTTGGGTCCTTCGAGGGAGGCGCTCAGCACAACGAACAAGGCAATCGGACTATAATGCTTGAACACTCTCACTTAGCCATAGAATTCTATAATTTTAAATTTCGGCGAAGCCCCTGGTATTCGGAAGACCGAGTTCGGGGCGCTATCCACGCCTTGGCCGGACAGAGCCGACTCCTCGCTCTAAGCGGCATAAGTCTTTAGGGACTCGAAAAACCTCTCGAACAGCGACCAGCTCTCGCTTCATCATGACAGTCAGTTTTAGCTTTCTCTACTGAGGTGCTCGACCCAGCTCAACTGGGGCACAATCGCAGTAGTTCTCCTAGTGCTACCTTAGCCGATATAGCGGAACGTAAGGCACCAAAACATAGGAGCCGGGCAAACCCAACTATTGACCCAAGACATGATTCGGAGCCGATGCATATAATGCTATAAGTTCGGGGTGCCGCACTTGTTAAAGTGTTCGGACTTCTCACACCATATTGAGGGGTACTAAAGCCCCTGGCGTATTTTGGCCGTACCAAAGTGTACGGGTGCAACATGTCGTTAAGGAACATATATTTGTAAAAAAAAGTAATGCAAAAATAGACAGAAGCTATGCATTGTTTATTAAAAAGGGCTGCGATCAAAGCAGAACGATACAAATAATGCGATAAGCAAAAGGTTGGACTATTTAACATGTCCGTTCCAGGGGCAGGCTGCGGAATGGTATGCAAAACAGGTATACTGCTCGTGATAGAGACCACCTGGGAGTTCCGTAATGCGGCATGGCTTGTCTGCTTCCCTGGTTCTTGCATCGTTTGTGCGGCAATTGAACTGCCGAACAGGCCTTTCGAAGAATGGAGTCCTGAAAGTAAGAGAAAATTAAAAAATCGGCAGCCCCTGGTGCGGTTTAAGCCGTGTTTCGGGCGTGCCGTGATGGTGCCCCTCCCCCTGTACCCATGGTATTTCTAGAGCGTAGTTATGTACGCGAAGCACTGGTGTCGCATTTTTGCGAGGGCTGGGGTTGGGGCCGCATTGCTACGCCTGCTCGGAACGTGCCAGACGGTCTTGTTGTAGGTTACTCCGGGCGCGCTTGACGGTGTCCGGACGTTTAATGGCCGGACTGGAGAACTGCCTGGAGAGGCTGCTTTGTACTTCTGCTACAAGGGCCGCCGTGTGCTCCTCCGTTCGGAGAGAGCGTTCGGTGTTTCCATTGACCGTAATTACTCCTCGAGGGCCTGGCATCTTGAGCTCAAGGTATGCGTAGTGTGGTACCGCATTGAACTTGGCGAATGTGGTTCGCCCGAGCAGTGCGTGATAGCCACTGCAGAATGGGACTATGTCGAAGATTAACTCCTCGCTTCGGAAATTATCCGGAGATCCGAAGACCACTTCAAGTGTGACTGAGCCTGTACAGTTGGCCTCTACACCTGGTATTACGCCTTTAAAGGTCGTTTTGGTGGGCTTAATCCTCGAGGGATCTATGCCCATTTTCCACACTGTATCCTGGTAAAGCAGGTTCAGGCTGCTGCCGCCGTCCATAAGGACTCTAGTGAGATGAAATATGTCAATAATTGGTTCTAAAACCAATGCGACGAATCTGCCATGACGGGTGCTGATGGGATGGTCCCTTCGATCAAAGGTGATCGGGCAGGAGGACCATGGGTTGAACTTTGGGGCGACTGGCTCTACCGTGTATACGTCCCTTAACACGCGCTTCCTCTCCCTCTTGGGGATGTAGGTTGCGTATATCATGTTCACGGTCCGCACTTGTGGGGGAAAGCCCTTCTGTCCACTGTTGTTCGGCGGCCGGGGCTCTTCATCATCATCGCTATGCAGCCCCTTGTCGGTATTTTCGGCGTTTAACTTGCCTGCCTGCTTGAACACCCAACAATCCCTGTTGGTGTGACTGGACGGCTTTTCGGGGGTGCCATGTATCTGGCACAAGCGGTCGAGTATTCGGTCCAAACTTGACGGGCCCCTAGGATTTCTTTTGAATGGCTTTTTCCGTTGACCGGATTTATAGCCTCTGAATCCGGCATTAACTGCCGTATCCTCAGCATTGTCGCCGTTAATACGGCACTTCTGCTTGTTGCGACGCGACCTACCACTACTGTCCCTGGTATTCGAATTACCAGGGTTCTTGGTCATATTGTTGCTACGAGCAAGCCAGCTGTCTTCTCCCGCGCAAAAGCGGGTCATGAGTGTCGTGAGTGCTGCCATAGATTTCGGCTTTTCCTGTCCAAGGTGCCGGGCAAGACACTAGTAACGGATATTGTGCTTGAAGGCTGCTAGGGCCTCTGCGTCCGGACAGTCGACTATTTGATTTTTCTTTGTTAGGAACCATGTCCAGAATTACCTGGCCGATTCCTCTAGTTGCTGAATTACGTGGCTTAGGTCATCGGCGTCTGGTGGTCGCACGTAAGTGCCCTGGAAATTGTCGAGGAATGCGGCTTCCAGATCCTCCCAACAACTGATTGATCCTGTTGGAAAGCTGTTAAGACAATGCTGAGCTGGTCCTTTAAGCTTGAGTGGGAGGTATTTGATGGCGTGGAGATCATCGCCGCGGGCCATGTGGATATGAAGGAGATAATCCTCGATCCATACCGCAGGATCTGTTGTGCCATCATATGATTCGATGTTTACGGGTTTGAAACCCTTGGGGATTTGATGATCCATGACTTCGTCTGTGAAGCATAGTGGGTGTGCGGCGCCTCTGTACTGGGCTATATCACGACGTAGCTCCAATGAGCTTTGTCTACTGTGTTCGGCCCTACCGGATTTGTGTCCGGCGTGACGGTTACCGTCTCGAGCCGTGGGGCGCCCACGCGATCCATAGATCGATCTTGTTTGCCTTGCCTTGTCCTCCAACATATCAGCTCTTGGAGGGGCGTTCGAGTTTATGCTCTTCAGCCGCAAGGACTTCAGTCCATCTGTCGACTAGCAAATCTTGATCAGCTCTAAGCTGTTGCTGTTTTTTCTTGAGGCTTCTTGCCGTGGCCATAAGCCTGCGTTGAAAACGCTCTTGCTCGACGGGATCCTCTAGCACGACGAATTCGTCGTCATCGAGGCTTGCCTCATCTTCGGAGGGAGGCATATAATTATCGTCATCGACCTCTCTGTCTGCCGCTCTCTCATGAGGGCTGGCTTCTCCATCCTCCTGTGCTGAATCTTGCTGGAGGGGGTTTTCTTCGGCACTCTCCAGAGTATTATTATCTCCCGTGCTGGAATCACCGTATTTGCTTTGGCAGGATTTTGAGCGGCGCCGCTGACGCCGGCGCTTAGGCTGTTTCTTGGAGGGGTCATCCTTCGATGTTCCATCGCCATCTCCTTCTTTTGGGGTGTCCACCATGTATATGTCATATGACGAGGTGGCTTTCCAGGGCCCAATAGGCGCTGGTTCTTCATCGTCTTCTGCATCGGCGTCCATACCGTCGATGTCTTCGGAGTCGAAGTCGAGCATGTCGGTTAAATCGTCGACAGTGGCTACAAAGTGGGTGGTGGGTGGGTGTTGAATTTCTTCATCGTCCGTATCCCAACCTTGCTGACCGTAGTCCGGCCAGGGCTCTCCTGATAAAGAGAGAGACTTTAGTGTTTTCAAAATATCGCCGAAAGGCGAGTGCTGAAAGATGTCCGCGGCAGTAAACTCCATAATCGGCGCCCAATCGGATTCAATCGGCAGGGGTGCGGAGGGTTCAGAGTCCGGAGAGGAGTCCGGCTCCTTGGAGTCACGAGTCTCGCGGAGTGTAGGGCTGGTGTTCGGCTCGATCGCCGTTGGGATCGCAGCCCCCGAGGCGGCGCCAACCACCCATCCTTGATCGGCGCAGTTGGCTCCGAATTAAGGGTCGAAGCCGATGCGGGTGCGGCCTCCAGGGCACTGTTCGGCGGCAGAGCTAGATCATGCTCGTCGTGACAGTGCGGCGCGCGCGGCAGTGGCTCGTATCCGTCGAAGATCAAGTCCCCGCGGATGTCAGCCGTGTAGTTTAAACTTCCAAACCTGACCTGACGGCCAGGGGCATAGCTTTCGATCTGCTCCAGATGGCCAAGTGAATTGGCCCGTAGTGCGAAGCCACCAAAGACGAAGATCTGTCGGGGAGGAAGGTCTCACCCTGGACTGCATCGCTATTGATGATCGTAGGAGCCATCAAGCCTGACGGCGACGACACAGAGGAACTCTCAATGAAAGCACCAATGTCGGTGTCAAAACCGGCGGATATCGGGTAGGGGGTCCCGAACTGTGCGTCTAGGCCAGATGGTAACAGGAGGCAAGGGACACGAAGTTTTACCCAGGTTCAGGCCCTCTTGATGGAGGTAAAACCCTACGTCCTGCTTGATTAATATTGATGATATGGGCAGTATAAGAGTAGATCTACCACGAGATCGGAGAGGCTAAACCCTAGAAGCTAGCCTATGGTATGATTGTTGTTCTGTATGTTGTCCTACGGACTAAAACCCTCCGGTTTATATAGACACCGGAGAGGGTTAGGGTTACACAAAGTCGGTTACAATGGTAGGAGATCTACATATCCGTATCGCCAAGCTTGCCTTCCACGCCAAGGAAAGTCCCTTCCGGACACGGGACGAAGTCTTCAATCTTATATCTTCATAGTCCAGGAGTCCGGCCGAAGGTATAGTCCGGCTATCCAAACACCCCCTAATCCAGGACTCCCTCAATGTCAGTCTGGGATGGAGACGAAAAGGAGACCGCAACAAATTTTGTGTCTGTAGGAGAGAGAGAGAGTACTTTTAGTGGTATGAGTCATATGTAGAGACATATAGGGTGTTTGAGAGAATCCCATAGAGAGAAAGGCAAAGTGAAAGACGAGTGGAGACTGTGTGTGGCGGTGAAAAAGAAAGCTTAGGTACCGAGTGATACCAGAGAACAGTAGATACGTGAGAGATAATGAAAACCGTGTAATGTATAATGATAGGGACAGTGTGACACTTCTCAAGGGAGACGTCGAGAGACCATGTTTGCGAGGATAGGAGAAACATGAAGTGAGCGCGCGGGTGAGCTGGAGAAAAGAGAGTGATAGCTACCTGAAGGAGCATGCATGCGAGAGAGATGGGCGTGAAAGGAGTGAACAAAAAAGGGATTCAAATATTTGAATTCGAGATGATGATACATGTAATCCATACTCGAACCAAAATTGATCTATCAAACATGCATACTCATATGAATTCACGCACATCTATGTTATTTAATATGTAGATATTACTGATCCATACATTTTAGTAGAACATAATTTGGTTAATTTTTTCGAATTCAACCTTAAGATTTCGAGATTGTTGTATCTGTAAATCATATTATACATATAAAGGAGCAGAATTCTTTGTTGTGCTTTTGAAAGTATATATAAAGAGGTGATGTATATAGAATGTAATTCCAATTGAAAATGGATCCCGCCCGGAAAAAAATAGAATACAAACGGGATTCGAATTGAGTTGGCACGGTAAACATGCACTCAGCAAAATTTGAACGAAGCGGGGAAAGTCGCAGTAACCTCCCGAAACCAAAATCTGCGAGATGGAAATCACTACTGCCTATCCCTGCCACGCAAAGCCTATCTGCTGGATTTCTATAGGTTTTGATAGGGGTAGGTTTGTAATTTCACCCAAACGTGATGTAACGGCCTCTCACCCGGATTCATACATGGTGGGCGCCAAAACACAGTGTGTCCTCGGCCGAAATCGAATCCCTCGCCGATTCATATTCATACACGGTGGGCGCCAAAAACAAACTCCCGTCGGCAAATATTCGGTGTATGCGAGATTATCGTCCTATCCCCATCCGACTAATGTTGATGTGATGTAGTAGAAATTTGAAACGGGGGCTAAGTTTGTAAATTTCCTTGCATTTGAGACAAGCCCGCCCTGAATACATGGTTTCCCCTTCCTCTCTACCTCCCTTTCCCCATTCGTACTCTGTGGGCGCCAAAACACCCTCTCCACCCCACCCTCCTCCATTCGCCGCCGTCCACCACCCCATCCACCGCCGTCCTCCTCCACCATGCCAGAGCTGATACCCCGACGCCACCGTCCATTACAAGAGATTGACCTCTCTCATCGACGGCCTCGGACCGGGATCCTTGCATCCCATCCTCTCGCTTCATCCCCGCCGTCGTCCACCTTGCCGGCGCCGCTCCTATGACCGTCTCGTCCACCGCGCCCCGCCGCCACCGTCTACCCTCCTAGATCTGCTTCCACGCCGCCGACAGCCATCGCTACCGCAGCACCGTCAAATTCTCAGCAGATGCATACACGTCGCCGCACCAGAGGCGGTACTCTTTCGTATCTGCTCAACTTATTTATCGCAGCAAGAAAATAGATCACCATTGCTTTACTCTGATTTTTTGTCTTGGTTGCGAAGTTGCCTTTGTCCGGTTTGCACCTTCAGATCCGCCATGGCACACTCAACACTATACTCCCAATGCTTATGGTTTTCCCCTTTTATATTCCACACTAGTTAAATCACAGTAGACTAAATTTCAAAATTGGGTCAGTCGATTTTTTAGAGCTCGCCGGAGTTCGTCGGTGCGATTGAAGGGGCTCGGGTGGTTGTGGGGCCTCGCCGAACGAAGAAAACTCGACGCGTGTGAGGGTTGGGGCGGGGGTGGGGGGTGGGGGTGGCGGAGGAACATAGGCAGTGGGGGCCGGTGGTCCGGCCAGCGGCCCGTGCAGTGTTCTGTATGGGAAGAATCAGAGACGAGGAAGAAGAAGGGTTAGGATACGTAGGAACTTCATCCAACCGTCTGAAATGGTCGAGAGACAGCTGGGAGTTGCATTCTTAATGCGCTCTGGTTCATCATGTGTGGGCACTGCGCAACCAACATTTTATTATCCAAAATCTACTTGCTCTTCTTTACCATGTTCCTCTTCCGTTCTTCTTTAATATGTACTCTCTCCGTTCCTAAATACAAGTCTTTGTATAGATTCCACCATGGACTACATATGGAGCAAAATGAGTGAATCTGCACTCTAAAATGTATCTGGATACATCTGTATGTGATCCATAGTGGAAATCTCTACCAAGACTTATATTTTGGAATGGAGGGAGTAAGATAGTAGTACAGTATGTTCCTTGTACTGAAGATGAGCAGGGACATTTGCAGTGTAGAGGTCTATACGGTCGGTTGTGATGGACACTTTGAGCCTCTTTGATTCATAGGATCCTGTAAACATAGGAATAGGATTTGTAGTGGCCTGCCCACTTGAATCCTATAAGAATAGCAAGGAAATGCGGGGAGCTGTGTTGCCTTTGAGAGTTACACTGATATTAACAGTACCGCACCTTCACATGAAGAGAGCTGGTATCCAAAGCCTTTCTAGCCGTACCGGCAATACTAGCACATATATTCCAGCAAGTTCCACTTTGCTGATTTTACTCTGATGCTTAAGGTTTTCCCGTTATATCTACACTATGATCTGTGTAGCTGCTTTGTGTCGCACTAGTAGCAGTCCACTCTTGAAGCTAAACACTGCAATGACTTACAAAATTGGCACCAAGGCATTGGGTGCCATTCTTGATGCAATGAAACTCATACGCTCCCCACCTATTGATTCTTGTTCAGAATATGATCCTAATGACTATTCTAACCATGAGGAGTCAAAGGCAGATGGCCTGTCCTGTTCACCCTTCAAGGTGCCTGTTCTAATTTGGCAATGTTTTATTGATTGCGGGTATCTTGCATATGTTGTCTTGCATTTCTTCTACTTTGTTGCACCGCCACCTGCTTAGTTTACTCATCATATATGTCGAGATGACATGCCCATCCATTATCAATACATATTCCATCTGTCATCATACCCTGTTTTCCCACTCAAATGTTGTTCTTGTGCATCAGACATCAAAAAGGAAGAGGGTGATTGCCGAACCTGAAGGATCACCAGCAAAGTCCTTGAAAAACGTGGTGGTGCCGGAGAAATCAGACATCACCCACTTATATTGGCTGTACAACCAGTGACACAAAACGTAGGACCAACTCCAGCAGACTGTACCCATACTTCACTGGCCACACCACTAGCCCCACCACACAGGACCTGCACTCCAGCAAAAGGTATACCGATTTCATTTGCCATAGCACCAGCTGTACCACAGAAAAATCCCACTCTAACAAAAAGTACAGCAAGTCCACCGGTCGAAGACCTATCCCAACTATAGAGACGGCCAATTCCTGCAGATTGGAACCCCATTCCATTTATTCCCAGTTTAAAAGACAATGCTTTCAATGTTGTTAGGGACTACGTGCATATATTCCCATCATGGGAAGATTATTGTGAAGACAAACACCATTTTCACATCTTCCTGTCCAACTTACGTGTAAGTGCTATTATTCATGGTTATTATTTTACTGTTTTCTGCTGATTAAACACATCAATGATTTACATTACATTGTTGTAACTAGGCGAGGGTCAATCTGGATAGTCATGACGAGCAAAGCTTGCCTGTGCTTTTCAAGGAAGCATTGCAGCAGTATCGGTGTTACCTGAGGAAATCACACTTTGATGGCAAGTCTATAAACGAATTTCTGGTGAAGTCTCCTGTGCTAAATTTAGAAGACATTGAATGGAAAAACCTTGTTATGCACTGGTCTCGTTCCCAGGATGAGGTACTGTCTATGAAATGACATGACAATTTGAACTTCTACTTTTCCGCATTTGCCTTACAGATCTTTTTTGCGGGAAATCTGCTCAAAGAAGAATTCTGGTTTGATAAGAACAACAGGATATCGCAAATATTCTGCCCGCTGCTTTGCTCTTATTAGTACCTGTTGTCCTGTATCACTGTACTTGCATACATACCTGGTTCATTATGTGACAGCAGTATGCATGATAGCTTGCTTATCAATTGTTCTCTCCAAATTATCTGATCTGTATGAATGGTTACATTAGTGTAGAATATATCCAATGCCAATTTTTTTAGCTCTGCATTGTTCTTGTAAGTACATGCTGTACTTTATTAGTGTACTTATAATGACAGGTAGTTGTTCATGTACCATCACTCTGCAGTTTATTTTCCTTTGCCCTCCATTTTCTACACATCAGATCTATATTTACTCTTACCATAAGGTTGGTACTGAAGAAGTTTAGCTGTGCATTGCTCTTGGCTGTACCTTTTGCCTGTATCACTGCACTTACATTTATAGCTACTTGGTTATGTAGCATCACTCTTCATCTTATCTTAAATATTCTCCATTTTTCGTACATTATCACATCTATATTTACTCTTAACAAAATGTAGAATAAAGGCAATGCTTTTGAAGAAGATTATGTGGTAAACTTCTTGAATTGCTCCCCATCAGCATGGACAAGGCCTTTATAGAGCCTGTCTTCACCAATAATGTAAGTTTGTCCATCTCAAGCCTTCAAACTTTGTTGTATATATTTGGTTAGGCATGACTGCAACAACTGTTTATTTTTGGTGTTTGCATCAAATTGCTTGTTTAGAGTTTATTATGTAGTTCATAAACAAAAGTTTGTCCTTTCTCAATTTAAGTTTTCAGTTGTACAACCAAGTTCCTTCTTCATACCATGTAAATTAAACTATACAGAGCAAGCGATCTTCTTTTGCACTGCATGTATGCTTCTGTTCTTCATCCGTAATCCAGTGGTGTGGTGAACCTACCCACTACAGCACAGTGTCATATAATGCAATGTCTTAACTATGAACAATGTCATATCATTCTACTATTATTTAAACCGTCTCTTTATTAGCCAATATGAAATGGTATAAATTGACAGCACACTAACCATTGATACTTATGAGTTCTTGATCTGTAATCCAGTGGTGTCATGAAGCTGCCAACTCCTTCACAATGTCATTTCCTGCCATGTCTTGACCTGAACAATACCATATTGTGTTAATGCAATTTTAAACTGTGTCACTTTATTCGTTAGTAAGAAATGTGATGAATTGTCAGCACTGATACTTTTATGTGCAAAACCTGTCATCTGTCTGCTTCTTTATATTTCAGAGTGAGGAAGATATAAGTGTTGAACAAGTGTTGTCTCATCATCTTGCTCAGCTGCTTGCGCTGCAGCTCCCCAACAGGGCTAACCTTCTTGAACTCTATTGAAATGCTGTCGGTTTTGTATATTATTTTGTCGGCGTGTTTATTTGCACTGGTGGTGATCTTTGATGCCCAGTGTATGTAATCTGCTGTCTGCTTGTGCTTTATTATCATAGTGGCGAACTTTGACGCCCAATGGATGTAATATGCCGTAATTTCTTTATTGTATAGTCTAGGTTTTTTCTTATTCACGATGCTGCAGTTATTTTATATATATCCTGTCTTCGCAGTAAACCGGCCAAACCGTAAAATTACGGTACATAATCGGGCCGTCATGCAATCACGATGTAGGTTGGGCCTGAAACGTGTCGAACAGCTCACGGGCCGACAGCAGCCCGAAATGAACCCCGGCCCATGATTGTGCGAATCAAATCACGGGCTTTTAACAGGCCAAAATTGTCTCGGTCCTTTTTTGGCCCAATCAGATATCGGCTGCGAGCAGGCCGGATGCAAACCGGGCCGTAGTTAGGCCCAACTATACGACGGGCTTTTAACAGGCCGAAATTAATATAGGGCCGAAATGTTAAACGGGCCCTTAACATGCCAAAACTAATATCAGGCTGAATTACTAAGTGAGCCTTTAGCAAGTGGGCCCAAAAGCATAGTGTCCAGTTGACGGGCCAAATCTGATATGGGCCATAATTGAGCCCAAAGCCTCTTAAAGGGACGGACCTGATCTGGGCCGTAATTTGGCCCAGAACGTGGTAGGCTTTTAATGGGCCGGGTCTCATATGGGCCACTATTAGGCCCGGAGCGTGGCAGTCCATTAATGGACCGGATCAAATATGGGCCGACATTTGGCCCAAAACATGGTAGCCAGTTAATGGGCCAGCCTACTAGGGTCCTCAAAATCTTGTGGGCCTATAGTTGGGCCGACCCATTAATGTCGGTGAAATCTCATGGGCCTTTAGCTGGGCCGGCCCATTATGATCCGCAAGAATCTTGTGGGCCTTTACCTGGGCCGACCCATTATGGCACACAAAAATCTTGTGGGCCTTTACCTGGGCCGGCCCATTATGGCCCGCAAAATCTTGTGGGCCTTTAGCTAGGCCAGCCCATTATGGTCCGCAAAATCTCGTGGGCCTTTAGGTGGACCAGCCCATTATGGTCCGCAAAATCTTGTGGGCCTTCAGTTGGGCCGGCCCATTTAAACTTGATGGGCCGGTCCACGTGTCAACATATCATAGGCGCGTCTCGCCCATTGGATGAGTGACACCTGTGCCAATGTGGACCTGACATGTGTCTCCTCCAGCCAATGATGATTTTACATGTGGAAAATCCCCATTGGTCGGGGCTGTTAACGGGTTATCGGATCCAAAACCCGACCCGATAGCTTAACGGCATTCCGTTACGGTGGATGCCATGTGTCGGTCACCCTTGACGAAAGCACTTCTGTGACGCGCGATTTATCGTCATGGAAGTGGACACTTCCGTGATGATAATTTTGGTAATGTCATGGAACACTTCTATGACAACACAAGTATGACTATCTTGGTTCTGTCATAAATTTGTCATGGATGTACATGCATGGCAGAAAACGCGACCTACTGTGACAAACTTGTATCATCACGGAAGTGTATTTTTTTGTAGTGCACTACTGCAACAAAAGTCCGAACACTTTCTATAAGTATAGTTTGGCACCCCGAATTTAGCATTATACGCATTGGCTCCGAATCATGTCTTTGGTCAATAGTTGGGTTGCCTGGCTCCTGTGCTTGCTACCCTATGTTCCGCTACATCGGCTAGGGTAGTAAAGGGAGAACTACTGCGATTGTGTCCTAGTTTAAACCAAGACGAAAACTGACTGTCATGATGCGGCGAGAGCTGGTCAGCTGTTCGGAGGTCGCAAATCGTTGGAGATTTTTCCGCATTTCATGAAGGATCGGTACTTCCCGATCAGACGCTGACAGCACTCTGGTTCGTATACCAGGGGCTGCGCCTATGTTTTATTATAAAACTCCTATGGCTAAGTGAGGGCGTTCAAGCCATATAGTCTGGTTGCCTGGTTCGTTGTGCTAAACAACTCCTTCAAGGACCATATAATTGGATCAAGATTGTTTAGATTCCATCCCGAACACCTCCATACTACCTACGCGAGGGCTAAAGCTGACGACTGGTTAACCCTCAGATTTCATACAACACGGCCGCACAGGAGGAAACAATCAAAACATAATAAAAATTATATATTACAAGGGGGATTTGGTCATACAAGTCAAAACGTGGATGCATTCATTCGAGAACAACGTCCTCCCCGCACTGCGTTGCTACAAGTCGAGATCCCTCCAGGACATCCGCAAAATATCGCTCAGGTGTGCGGTGCTCCTTGCCCTCCGGCGGCCCCCTGGCCACCTCGACGGCATCCATCTTCGCCCACCACATCTTGCAACGAGCAAAGGCCATGCGGGCACCCTCGATGCAGACTAATCGCTTGACTATGTCTAGCCACGGACAAGCCTCCACCACCCGCTTCACAAGGCCGAAATAACTACTAGGTATAGCTTCGGCCGGCCATAATCGGATTATGAAATCCTTCATGGCCAGTTCGGCCACCCTATGCAGCTCGACCAACTGCTTCAGTTGATCGGAAAAGGCCATCGGATGTTCTGGCACAGCATACTGCGACCAGAACAACATCTCCAAAGAATTCCCTTTCCTGGCTTGGAAGAACTCTGCAGCATTGGATACACTGCGCGGCAGATCCACGAAAGCTCCTGGGCAACTCCGAATCCGGGTTAGTAAAAGGTACTTCCTCTCCACATACTTGCTTTGCATGTTAAATGCCTTACCACTATGATCTTCTTCGCCTCCTGGATCTCCTAGAGAGCGTCCCGGGCCTCATTACGTGCGGCCTCTGAGCTCTGACGAGCCTTGGTAAGTTCGGGCTCTCGAGCCGATACCTCATGCTCCAAAGCTTCACATTTCTTCACCATGTCTTGGAGCTCCTGCTGGACTTCCCCGACCCGAGCCTTGAGCTTCTTACTGGCGGCTTGTTGTTGGACAGCCTTCCCCTCGGTTTCGGCCAGGGCCTTTCTCAGGGCCTCTACCTCGGTCGTCGCTTCTGTACAAATCATGGCATTTTGGTCATCGCATACAATTTTCTTCTTTTCGAATACATAACAAGTTATTCCTTACCTTGTTTCTCCTGGAGCTGCCTCTTCGCTTGGCCTAGCTCCTCCTCGGCCTCCGCCAGTTTCAGCTTCAGTCCAGAAACTTTGGCAGTATGCGAGGCCGCGGCTAGCAACGACGCCTGCATTTCGGAAAAATTAAGTTAGTTTCCAGTTAAAACAAGATTCATCCTCTGTCCGGCTTTTTCTTTCCGAACACCGGACAGTGTCTCAGGGGCTATTGGTCTACACTGGGATTTTCTCCTTGTTCGGCATCTCTTACCTCAAAACCTGTCAGCAAGCTACTGCAGGCTTCGGTTAATCCGCTCTTGGCGGACTGAACCTTTTCAATGACCACGCCCATAAGGGCACGACGCTCATCCATAATGGAAGCACCTTGTAGCGCCTCCAGCAGGTTATCCGGTGCCCCTGGTTGGACAGGGGTCACCGGCGGAACAGGCATCCCCCTTCTTTCAAAGGAGGGTGCATGTTGGATTCCGGAGCCGCCTCGGTCTCTGGAATTGAGTCCGGTTGAGGGTCAAACTGTGTACGGCCCTCCCCGCCAGTCTCAATGGGGATTGAGTCCCCTTGGTGTTCGGCGATGGGGTTTTTGCCTTCGGGCGCCTCCTGAGCCTCTCCCCCGCCAGAGACAGTGCTTCGGGATAGCACCTCCACATCCTCCTTGGTCTTGGGGGAGTGTGCGTCCGGCAGGGAGTCACTGGCCACCGCCTTGGAATCCAGCGAGCCTCCTAACAAGGATCGCTGGGAGATGTTGTGGGCCGGACTACAATAACATTTGCCAATCATTTCAATACAATGAGGAGGAGAGACTTTATGGGTGGATAAGGTGTTAGTACTTATGATGCGGCCCGAGGCTTAGCACGGGGGCGTCTCTCCGGACTGTCATCAACGTCCCATGCGGAGTTACCCGTTAGGGAGCCCTTCCCCTTTTTGGGCGCCTCCGCCTCCAGAGTTGTGGAGGCTGCCCTCCTCTCCCCCCCCCGTCGGGGGGAGAGTCGCTCTCCTCCTCCTCCTCATCCGCATCGTCTTCGGCGGCGGGGGAACGGGCCTTGTCTTTGGACGCCGTGACCGAAGTGCCCTTGTGGCGGGGGCCACTCCGGACCCCCTTGGCCTTTCCTGTGGCCTTCTTCTCTGGTGCCTTGTAAGGTGCCGGCTCCAGCATCTTTGCTAAACATGGAGTGATTGGCTCTTCGGGCAGGGGAGCCGAACATCGAATCTTCTTCGCCTGCTTTGACCAGTACTGAAAAAGCAATGGTAATGAAAGCATTAGATATCACCCTTGATACAAGCAAGAAAGGGATGTGTTAAAAATAACATACCTCATTGGGGATGTGATTTATGTCGTGGCCACAATCCGAATCGGTGGCCGGCGGTATCTCGTTACCCTTGAAAAGCAACTTCCAGGCATCTTCATGACTCATTTCGAAGAGCCTCACCAAGGTATGGTGTTTCTTCGGGTTGAAGTCCCATAGAGGACGGCTTCGGCTTTGGCAGGGGAGGATCCGGCACACCAGCATCACTTGGATTATGTCGACGAGCTTGATATCCCTATCGATCATGCTTTGGATGCGCGTTTGCAGCGCAATCAGCTCGTCTAACGAACACCAGTTTGGGCTATTCTCGACCCAAGAGGTGAGCCGCACGGGAGCGCCGGAGTTCAATTCGGCAGCTGTGGCCCAGGTGGCGTCGCGGGGTTCGGTGATGTAGAAGCATAACTTCTGCCATTCCTTGACAGATTCCATGAATGTGCCTTTTGGCCAAGAAACATTCATGAGCTTGCTCACCATTGTGCCCCCGCACTCTGCGTGTTGTCCATCCACCACCTTAGGATTCACGTTGAAGGTTTTGAGCTATAACCTGAAGTGGGGGTGGATGTTGAGGAAAGCCTCGCACACGACGATGAACACCGAGATATTGAGGAAGGAGTTCGGAGATAGATCGTGGAAATCTATCCCGTAGTAGAACATAATCCCGCAGACGAAGGGATGGAGTGGAAACCCTAGCCCACGGAGGAAGTGGGGGATGAACACTACCCTCTCGTTGGGCTTCGGTGTGGGGATGATATGTCCCCAGGCTGGAATACAGTGGGCGATTTCCTTCGCCAGGTACCCGGCCGCCCGAAGCTCGGCGACGTTCTCCTCCTTCACGGAGGAGGCCATCCACTTGCCTTGACCTCCGGGTCCGGACATGGCTGAGTGCTTTCTCGAGACAAGGGGAATGAGAACTTGGGCGCTGGAGCTCAAGGATGGAGAGGCAGGAGGAAAGCGTGGGGGAAGAAGGAGGAATCTTATATCCTTATAAGGGCAGTGAATATCGAACGCCCCCCATTGGCCTTAAAATTCGCCTGCTCCCACGGTTGTGTAAGCGGCACGATTGGGTTACCCACACCCGTAATGATGAGAATCCCGTGATAAGGGGACACGATCTCTGCTTTCACAAGACGTGCCAATGACAACCGCGTCTCAAAACGTGGGGCGAAAAACGGTTCGAAATTATAACCGACAGGCATGACGTCACATTACTAAAGTTGTCAGCAGATGGGACTCGTGTGTTATTATCTTCTCTCTATGGTTGTGTGCGGTGTGTGTTACAGGTATGGACACAATTGATTTGTTTGAAGACTATTCGGGAGTTTGGAAGGAGGAACCCGCCTTGCAATGCCGAAGGCAGCACTACGCGCCGGATACCTTGTCATTGAAGCCAGGTTCACGGGCTACTGAGGGAGTGCCGGACTAAGGGGTCCTCGGGCGTCCGGCCTATTATATATGGGCCGGACTGATGGGTTGTGAAGATATGAAGACCGAAGGTTGTACCCATGTCTGGATGGGACTCTCCTTGGCGTGGAAGGCAAGCTTGGCGAACAACTATGAAGATTCCATACTATGTAACTGACTCTATGTAACCCTAGATCCCCCCGGTGTCTATATAAACCGGAGGGTGTAGTCTGGAGGTGGGATACTCAATACCTTAGTCATACAGGCTAGACTTCTAGGGTTTAGCCATTACGATCTCATGGTAGATCAACTCTTGTAATACTCGTATTCATCAATATCAATCAAGCAGGACGTAGGGTATTACCTCCATGAAGAGGGCCCTGATGACCCACAAGTATAGGGGATCTATCGTAGTCCTTTCGATAAGTAAGAGTGTTGAACCCAACGAGGAGCAGAAGGAAATGATAAGCGGTTTCCAGCAAGGTATTCTCTGCAAGTACTGAAATAAGTGGTAACAGATAGTTTTGTGATAAGATAATTTGTAATAAGCAACAAGTGACAAAAGTAAATAAGGTGCAGCAAGGTGTCCCAATCCTTTTTGTAACAAAGGACAAGCCTGGACAAACTCTTATATGATGTAAAGCACTCCCGAGGACACAGGGGAATATCGTCAAGCTAGTTTTCATCACGTTCATATGACTCGCGTTCGGTACTTTGATAATTTGGTATGTGGGTGGACCGGTGCTTGGGTGCTGCCTTTACTTGGACAAGCATCCCACTTATGATTAACCTCTATTGCAAGCATCCGCAAATACAACAAAAGTATTAAGGTGAACCTAACCATAGCATGAAACATATGGATCCAAATCAGACCCTTACGAAGCAACGCATAAACTAGGGTTTAAGCTTCTGTCACTCTAGCAACCCATCATCTACTTATTACTTCCCAATGCCTTCCTCTAGGCCCAAACAATGGTGAAGTGTCATGTAGTCGACGTTCACATAACGCCATTAGAGGAGAGACAACATACATCTCATCAAAATATCGAACGAATACCAAATTCACAGACTACTAATAGCAAGACTTCTCCCATGTCCTCAGGAACAAAGGTAACTACTCACAAAGCATAAACATGTTCATAATCAGAGGGATATTAATGTGCATATAGGATCTGAACATATGATCTTCCACCAACTAAACCAACTAGCATCAACTACAAGGAGTAATTAACACTAGTAGCAACCTACTAGCACCAATCCCGGACTTGGAGACAAGAATCAGATACAAGAGATAAACTAGGGTTTTGAGATGAGATGGTGCTGATGAAGATGTTGATGGAGATTGCCCTCTCCCGATGAGAGGAGCGTTGGTGATGACGATGGCGATGATTTCCCCCTCCGGGAGGGAAGTTTCCCCGACAGTACAACCCCGCCAGAACCCTAGATTGGTTCCGCCAAGGTTCCGCCTCGTGGCGGTGGAGTTTCATCCGAGAAGATGGCTTATGATTATTTCCCCATCGAAAGTGTCCATATAGCAGAAGATGGTCACCGGAGGGCCATCAGGTAGGGGGCGCGCCCAGGGGGGTAGGGCGCGCCCCCACCCTCATGGGCAGGGTGTGCCCCCCTGGTGAAGTTCTTGCGCTCAATGTTTTTATATATATTTGGAAAACATCATCCGTGAAGTTTCAATACTTTTGGAGCTGTGAAGAATAGGTCTCTAATATTTGCTCCTTTTCCAGCCAAAATCCTAGCTGCCGGCATTCTCCCTCTTTATGTAAACCTTGTAAAATAAGAGAGAATAGGCATAAGTATTGTGACATAATGTGTAATAACAGCCCATAATGCAATAAATATTGATATAAAAGCATGATGCAAAATGGACGTATCAGGCCCGAACCTGGGTAAAACATCGTGTCCCCTGTCTCCTGTTACCATCAACCTTAGACGCACAGTTCGGGACCCCCTACCCGAGATCCGCCGGTTTTGACACCGATAGTAGGTTAGCCCTGTTAAACAGGCCACACACAAAGACTCAGAGGACGGAAGTTATCTTCCGCTCTCCGAGGATGAGGTGAGCCTTGGCACTTACGATTTCATCGTGCCTGAGGAACCTCTGGAGCAGGAGCATTTCAAGCGCCAGCTAATAGCCCCGGCAAGGAGCCTGAAAAAGAAGCAACAACAGCTTCAAGCCGACCTAGATCTGCTCAATGATAAATGGACCGATGTCCTAGCAGCCGAAGAATACGGCCTCAAGAGCCCAACCAAAAGCTACCAAAAGCGCAAATTGCTACCTCAGTTTGACGAGGAGGCGCCGGAATACATACCACCATCGTACAATGCGGCTGACCGACCACCACGTGGTCGGGACAAAATGGCAACTCACGCCGAACACCAGCCCGCCCCGCCTCATCGCACTGGTAGAGGTAAATTAGCCCACGGCCATACATATGACTGAGGGAGTCTTGGATTAGGGGGTCCTCGGATAGCCGGACTATATCCTTTGGCCAGACTGTTGGACCATGAAGATACAAGATTGAAGACTTCGTCCCGTGTCCGGGTGGGACTCTCCTTTGCGTGGAAGGCAAGCTTGGCAATTCGGATATAAAGATCTTGTCGTGGGTTTGTCACGGCAGATGTCGTCGTGAAAGGACTTAGTCGTGGAGCCATCGGAACGGGTTAGCTTAAAGAGGTTAAACCGGACAAGGGGACACGGGGAGTTTATACTAGTTCGGCCCCTTCGATGAAGGTAAAGGCCTACGTCTAGTTGTGATTGGTATTGCCAGGGTTTCGATGACCAGGGAGCGAATCCGCGTTGACTGGCTCTCGAGTTGTTGTCTGTTGTCCCTAAACCGCTGCCGGGTCGTCCCTTTATATACATAGGTTGGCGCCCGCCGGTTTACAGAGTCCCGAAGCTGGATCATAAACGTGTCCGGTTCGGTCTCTACACTTCCTATCTTACAATGCAAGTTACATAATAAGGTCGGTTTACATCTACAGGCCTTAACTCGCCTCTGGGCCTTGGGCCTTCATAAAGCACCATCATTCTTATGTCTTCATGTGCTTCTAATCTTCATAAAGCTAATCTGGCTACCCCTGGCCGGTTTACATCCTGTAGTAATATCCCCAACATTAGGCCCCAGATTGGTTTGAACTTGTTCATGTCAATCTTCGACACTTTAGAAAAATTCCTCCCTTTGCACCTTCGCATAGATCTTGTAAACTGCCGTGATGTCATCCTCTATATTTGTAGTAAACAGATGTGATGTCACCTGTTCATTAAAGCCAAAGATACCCTTTATTAATGAGCATCCAACAATCGAGGCAACAACCTTGTCTTATATCCCTTTTAGGCTCCTCGATTCCCACGCTTGTCGCTTATCTCTTTGCCTTATAAATAGGGCTGAGGATCCCTTTCCTTTTTCCTCCCGTTGCCTCTTCGTCTCTTCCTCCTCCTCGCGACGCCTCTGCACCCGAGCGCCGCCGCCGTCGTCGAGCTTTGCCTCTGCCTCATCGTCGGCCGCTGCATCAACCTGACTGAACTAGAAAAACGCGGCGCACCTCCTCTACTTCAACAACTTCGGTAAATCTTCCCCTTTTTCCTTTGTAGATCCACTTAGGGTTCACATGAGTTCATAGCATTCTTCTCTTGTTCTTCGTCAGTCCATACACAACAGACCTCAAACTTGATGCGTTCTGTGCGGTAGCTATAGTAGTCCTTATTTTGGCTATCAAACCAAGCCTTATACGCATAAAGACCGATCTGGACCTTTGTGAACTGCTCCAGGACCAACTTTTTTAGGTCTAAATCTTTTTCTTTTCCTGACTTGTGGTATATCCAAAATTCCCATGTGCTCCTGTGAAACCTGTTTTACCTTACTTAGCCCTTTTCGCCTTAGATCTGTATCCTCTGTACCATGTAGGCGGTTTACCCTTGTAAAAACAATCTATCTCATACCATTAGTCCCCTAGTAAATCGACAAACCTCCTTTACATTGATTGTAATAGTCCGGTTTAACAACACATGTATGCCCTTGATATGACCTTGTCATTCATTATTGTATTAGTCTCTGGTTTACGCAATTTCACATATCTGTATATCTTTATTCCTATTGCATCTTGCGTATCATCATGAATGATTTGTAAACCAACATTTCTGTTCTAGCTTTTTGTTTCACAATGGCCAAACAGTTTGCCGCTTGCAACTGGGATCGTTCCGGGTCACCGAGGAACAGTTGAACAGAATGGTCAGTATCGGCACCTTGCCTAAGAAAACTGAAATTCGATGGCGAGTTCCAGGAATAGAGAATCCTCCAACCCTGAGGCAGGGTGAGGTAGTGGTCTTTGTCGACCACATAGGCCGTGGTTTCAAACCACCAGGGTCAAAGTTTTACCGAGATGTGTTTGCCAGTTTGCAACTCCATCCTCAAGATATCGGACCCAACTTTGTGTCCAATATATGCAACTTCCAAGTCTTTTGTGAAGTGTACTTACAAGAAGAACCAACTGCTGAGCTGTTCCGGGACTTTTTTCATCTGAACCGGCATACAGAATTTGTAAACGGTCCTAACACTGAGCTTGGTGGTGTCTCTGTTCAAAAGAGGAAGGAAGTTGAATTCCCTCATGCCAAACTGCACAGTCACCCTAAGGAATGGAACCAGACTTGGTTCTTGTCGGCGTTCTGGGAACGGGGGTCCCCAGACTTGCCTGCCTACGGCCTGCGGCGTGGCTCAAAGGGGGGCCCAGCACGGCCCATCTTCATCAACACAGACTCAAGACCCTCGCGAGGGGCCAAGCCTCGCGGGGCAGACGGCACGGAGCCTCCTCAGGCACAGCCTCATCAGGCTGGCTCACGAGGAGGCAGAGAGATCAAGGCGGGGTACCTCACGAGGTGCCCGTGACGCAAGCCATGACGACCAAAGGCGCTAGGCGGGCGCCAGCCGCGCAGTGTCCTCCTTTCCCCTTTGGTGCAAAGGGGGCAAGCGCAGCCATGGAGTACCGAGGCATTAGGCAAAGGTTGCCATTTCGGTGCAACAAGACCAAGACCAGGAGGACTGCAAGATGGAGGTCATCGTGGAGCCCAAGACGGCGTCACCACCAGAGCTTTGTGCAGGCGAATACTACTTTTGTCAGGATAGCTGGTACTAGCTGTCCCCCTTCAAATTAGCCCGCCATTGTTGGCTCCCTTCCCGCTCGATATTTGGGAAGAGGACCAGGGCCTCTATAAATAGGACCAGCCATCCACATGGTAGGGGGGGAGATCAAATCAGAGAAGGAGAGAGAGAGAGAGAGAAGGGTGATTGAACTCCTCCTAGCAGTTCATGGCCCCAGCCAAGAACAGACCCTCGCGAGGCTGTTCTTCCTTGTATGGATCATCATCATCAGCCCAAGAGGCAATCCACCACAACACACACTGGAGTAGGGTATTACACCACAACGGTGGCCCGAACTAGTATAAACCATGTGTCTCTTGTGTTGTTCTTCCCATAGCTTAGATCTTAGCGAGGCGGAGGGGTGCAGGTAGGTAGGAGGCGAAATCTCCGTGTGCACCCCAGTGTTCGAGCCTCAAGGGTCTGCCGGAACCCGAAATCCGATAGTTCTACTGCATAGATACCTCTCCTGAAGATGAGAACCCTCTTCCAGGCTACCGTGATCACCGGCTTTCCAACACTCATCCAATGCCGCAACGTTTAAGTTCTATGGAACGGGCCAAATATGCCCCTCAACTCGCCAAGCTCTGGGCCTTTGTGGCCAATGGTTTAACAGGCATTGATTTTGTGCGTTGCTGGATATCTTGGAGTGTCTTGCCACTAAGCCGCCGCCCCGGTTTAATGTGTGAGTGCACTGGTGAATTAGAAGACCCCCAACGCCACATCAACATTCAGGTAACCGATGAAGAGGTCACTGAAAGCGTCAAGAAGATTTTGAATGAACTGGAATCAGTCTGTCGCCAAACCGGCTTGAACCCCTTCTACACTCAAAATAAACCGACTGCTGTAAGCACTATGCTTCCTTTTTATCTTTGATATCTTTAAATTGTTCAACTTGTAAACTTTCTTCTGTTTGTGTATAAACAGGGTGATGAACCCTTCTGGAAGTGGAAATCCGCAGATAAAGCGGCAAAGCCATCCCGTCCCAAAACCAAAGTCGTCAAGCGTACCTCAAAGCGGAAAACGGCTTACCAGATCAACATGGAACTTGATGAAGATGCCGATGATCCGGAAGTTGAGGTAGAACTTGACTCACTTGGCTCCCTTTTCATGCACCTCATTAACAATGATCTTTATCAGGAGGACGTAGAAGGCAGCCAGGCTAATGATGTAGAGGTATTTACCCTTTCCTCCGGTTCAGACTCTATGCCAACACAAAAAAACCCGTCAAGCAGTCTGGAAAGTAAGCTTTTCTCATCCTCTTGCTTACTTGGATCCAACATTTATTTTGAAGACTCAGTAGCATGAAGCTCGCTGGACAACCCGGCACAGTGGCCAACAGGTCACTTCGGCCGGTTTACCTGATACTCCGGTTCGGAAGCGCCGATCTGAGCTCTCTCCCACTTATGACAATTCTTATCCCAAGGCAGGTTATTTCAGACAACCTCTTAATCTGTCCGATTCAAATTATCAGGTGACACCCCCATCATCCTCTGGCAAATCAACAGCAACCCAACTCCCTCCTCTTAAAACTGTAGCTGGGTAGGCATTCAAACCCTTTCTTTAAATGTGTTGCAAATCTTGAATAAGATGCTAAACCTTCTTTTAATTTTATTTGTAGAGCCAAAGCTAGACCCAGCAAGAAAGCTTGGGTCAACAATCCGTCAGAACATTAGGCGGTTTTTGGAGAAGAGCAAATAGGTGAACCGGACCAAACTCATGAACCGGAGGGTCCTCATCCTGAAGCTACCTTTGATGAATCGCCCCTTCCCGACCAGAATATTGATGAACAACCAGAAGCTGATCCTGCTGTGCCTGACACTGAACCGGCAGCTCCAAACCAGGCTAGTCCGGTGAGAGGTACTGATACTCCATCATCACCCGCAAAAACTACTAAAGGCCAAGGAGATGATGTTATCATTACTGGCATGGGCCACAGCTCTCCTAGCCATCCTGTAATCTTGGCCCAACATAGCGCCAAAGAAGAGTGTGCTGCTAGGGAAAAGGGTAAATGGAACACTGACTTATCAAGCTATGCTCATCTCAGTGCTGAAGAACTTCACTCCGGTTTCTTAAACCGTCTGCACTCAAACCGTGACTATGAAGCCGGTTTGGTGAACCTGATGAAGGAACGCTATGAGGTATTTTCATCTCCCTTTATTTCTTTGATTCAAAAGTTGAAACACTAGCCCAAGTAGCCCCCAAGGGCCGTTTTATGATGTTAATCTTAAACCGGGACTTTGTAATACTTTTATCCTCTCCTGCTGACCCTCAACATGGCAGGTCCTTAGTGAAAACAAAACCGACACTTTACCAATGCAATTATGTAGCTTTCCTCAGTGTAGCCCCCAAGGGCCGGTTTAGCTTTGCGAGGTAATCCGGGTCTTGAAATCCATGCATCCGTCTTGAACATATGTACATTAGCCCCCAAGTGTCAAGGATAATGCTTGCATTGTTCTAGAGACTTATAAAAAATGTATTGATAATAGAGCAAATAGGCATTAGCCCCCAAGTACGAAATACATAACTTGTTATGCGCTTAGTACTTTGAAAATACATATCATGTTGTTGACATATCTTTGCTGTTACATGCCGAGCTAAGCAATAGAGATGCCCGAACCGCTGATTTGCAAGAGAACGTGAAGTCCCAAAAAGCAGAGATGTGAAAGCCAAGGAGGAGCTGACCAAAGCCTGACAGCTATGGAAAAGGTAAAGGAGTCTTTTAACAAAGAACGTGCTGACTGGGAAACCGAGAAGGCCAGTTTAACCAAAAGAGCTGAGGATGCCGAAGCAGCCCTGAAGCCAGTTGTGGATGAACTAACTGGTTTGAAGCGGCAAATCAACGCCATGACGTCCGCTATTTTTGGTAAGTATCTCCTTATGCAATTTTTCCAATTCATGAGATCTTATCATTTACCCGTTTGTTGATTTTAAACCGTGACAGGCACTCGTATTGCTCATCTAGGCACGGATATGCGGATGAAGCTTAAAGCGGCTGATACCTTGATTGAACAGCTATACTCTGGGTCCCAGCATGCTATTTGCACTGCGGCTTACAACAAGCCGGCGCCATCACTGATAAAAGAAACTCTTGAGAAGCTGTCCATGTTACCAGCCCGGATTACCAAACTGAAGAAGGCAGCCGCAAGAGTAGGAGCATTAACCGCGCTAATCCGGGCCAAGGCATGGATTCTGGACCTTGAAGCAGATGACATTATAAAAGGATATCCAGGTGTGAAGGAGGACGGTTCAAACTTTGACAATGATGATCTTCGAAGGCTGACAAAGGAGATGCGGCCAATAGCCAGCAAACTGGCAGAAGACACAGATTTATCTCATTTCCAGCCGGCTTACGACACTGAAGGGAAGAGACAGCCTGCCGAAATCCATGAAGTCGAAGAACTTGTGCCTCCAATCTGTAAGCACACTTATGCTCCTGACATTAACCCCTCCAGCCTTATCCATGAAGAAGTTGTATTTCAAGCTTTAACCGAAATCGATTGGTCAACGGTTGACTTCCAGCGTCTGGGGAGGGACGAAGAAGAAGTGATTGCACCCAATGACCCTCAATCGTCAAACCGTCCAGACAAAGAATCTTAAACCGGCAGCCAGTTTACCAGCTATTGTGTGCCACTTCTTAGAAACAATTATTCAATTGGAGCCGTTTTGAAGCTTCTTATAATAGGATAGAAAAAAACCCCTTTATCTGTCATGCCATCGAGCATGTGTTGCGGTGCTCTGACATTGTGAAAACTTGCTCCACTTTTTGGGATCTATTTATGCATAGCCCATGATGATTTGTGTTCCTGGATATAAGAACTTGAAAGTGTCCTAGTGGTTTACCACTGGACGGGTCATGATGCCCAAAAATAGACAATACTTGGATGGATAATCAAAGTATATAAAAATAACGTCTGCAACATACCTCGTTGACTGACCAACTGCTTGTATGGTAAAGGTGTAAACACCAATCCGGAGCATTGATAACTCCATCCTTAATTTGCCGGATTATGATAATAAACCGTACCGGGATATAATAAACACTGGGTTTTCCTTATAACACTGGCGACTTGTTAGTCAAAACCAGACCGGGTTAATGAACGCTGGATTATAACTGATCATGTACTGAAAACTTGTAGTTGAAAGCCAAGCCGGGTCAGGGACACCGGTTATCAAAAGATATTATGAACCTCAACAAAGGCGAAAAACTTGGCAAATAGAACTAAAAAAACATGCGAGGCTTTTTACGAGCTGCCAGGCTCCAAATCAAGGCTTTTCATGGGCTGCCAGGCCACTGAGTTAAACCGTTTTACAAAGCCTTTTTTAGATGGACCTCAATCTTTAACCAATCACCGATTTAACTGTGACAAGTTCAGGGTCCATGGGATTGACTTCTCAAATGTTCGATGGGTCATACCAGGTTTACCTGGACGGAGTGACTTACTTAAAGAGGCAGGATAACTGAGGTTTTAGGTGAATACACCTGGCTTCCAAGCCTGGCTTGATAGCCTATTACAAGGGTTCAAAACTCATTGTTCTTTGAGAAGCAAAGAGCCCCCAGGTTATATGTGAGCTGTGCTCGGTGGTTACCTATGTTTGAGCTGTGGTTAATACAAAAGACTCTCTTTGGCTCCACAAAATTTCCTTTTGGCTTAATGCCTATCAAGAGGTATAGCTATAATGTGACAACAACCAATCCCCCTAGTGATATCCCTTTGTGGTGTTAAACCGATCAAGAGGTGTACTATGGTGTGACAACAACCAAGCCCCCTAGTGATATCCCTTTGTGGTTTCAAACCGATCAAGAGGTGTAGCTATGGTTCAGATATGACCAAGCTCCCTAGTGATTTTCTTTATATCCGTGGGGCTGCAGAGACCGGTTTAACAAAACTCCACTTTGTCAGTAAAAACTCTTGTAAGCACACACATGATGTAAAAAGAACAGAGACCCCGCTTTATTCGAGGCTCTGGTTTATTATATAATATATACATTGTCATAAATATGTACATATGAAGAGCCTATGGCTCAAGTATAGTAAGGCCGAAGAAGAGCTATATTCCATGGCCGCTTGGTCTCCTCCTCCGATTTACGTGAGTCTTTGTGCTCTCAAACATCAATGAGGTAGTATGACCCGTTGTGCAGATTCTTGCTGACCACAAAGGGTCCTTCCCAAGGTGGGGATAACTTGTGCATATCAGTCTGATCCTGGATGAGCTGGAGCACCAAATCACCCTCTTGAAAGGTTCTGGTCTTAACCCGGTGGCTGTGATAACGTCGGAGATCTTGTTGATAAATCGCCAAACGTGCTGCTGCAAGATCACGCTCCTCATCTAAAAAGTCCAGTGAGTCCTGACGTGTTGTCTCATTATCAGCTTCAATATAAGCTGCCACACGGGGCGAGTCGTGATGTATGTCACTAGGAAGAACTACCTCCGCTCCATAAACCATGAAGAAAGGTGTGTAACCCATAGATTTGTTGGGTGTGGTGTTGATGCTCCATAACACAGAAGGTAACTCCTCAACCCAACAACCCGGTGTCCGTTTCAAAGGAACCATAAGCCGGGGTTTGATACCTCATAAAATTTCTTGATTTGCCCTTTCCGCTTGACCATCAGACTGGGGGTGAGTCACCGATGCTATATCAAGACGGATGTGCTCGTGTTGGAAAACTTCCTCCATCTCTCCCTTTGACAGATTAGTACCATTATCAATTATAATGCTGTGTGGAAAACCAAACTGGAATATCACCTTTTTGATGAATTGAACTGCTGTGGCCGCATCACATTTACTGATTGGCTCTTCCTCCACCCATTTGGTGAATTTATCAACGGCCACTAACAAGTGGGTCTTTTTGTCCTTGGATCGCTTGAAGGGTCCAACCATATCAAGCCCCCAAGTCGCAAACGGCCAAGTTATTGGAATCATCCTCAACTCCTGAGCCGAAATGTGAGCACGGCGTGCGAATTTTGACAACCGTCACATCTCTTGACTAAATCCTCCGCATCAACATGAGCTGTTAACCAGTAAAAACCATGGCGAAAATCTTTAGCAACGATAGACTTTGAACAGGCGTGGTGACCACAATCCCCATCATGGATTTCTCGCAAAATCTCACAACCCTCTTCAGGAGAGACACAATGCTGAATTGCTCCTGAGACGCTGTAACGATGTAACTCCCCGTTGACTATGGTCATGCACTTGGAACGTCGGATTACCTGTCGGGCCACGTCCGGTAACTCGCCATGGTTCATGTAAGCCAGATATGGGATTGTCCAATCCGGTATGAAATGCAAAACCGCCACCAATTGAGCCTCTAGATCAGGAATAGCCAACTCTTCTTCTGTTGGTACCTTGACTGACGGATAATGCAACACGTCCATAAAGACATTTGGTGGAACTGGTTTACGCTGAGAACCAAGGCGACTTAAAACGTCCGTCGCTTCGTTCTTTCGCCGGTCTATATGGTCCACTGATAACCCTTGAAGTGACCAGCCACTGTGTCCACCTCTCGCCGATATGCAGCCATGAGTGGGTCTTTAGAATCCCAAGTGCCAGACACCTGTTGAGCCACCAGATCTGAATCCCCAAAGCACTTAACCCGACTTAAGTTCATTTCCTTAGCCATCCGAAGACCATGGAGCAAGCCTCATACTCAGCTGCATTGTTAGTACAAGGAAACATTAAACGGAGGACATAAAAAACTTGTCACCTCGTGGGGAAGTTAGTATGACTCCAGCCCCCGAGCCCTCCAACTATCTGGATCCATCAAAGTGAGTAGTCCAATACGTATTATCTGGCTTCTCCTCTGGTGCCTGCAACTCCGTCCAATCATTGATGAAGTCGACGAGTGCTTGGGATTTGATCGTTGTGCGAGGTATATATTTGAGCCCATGAGGTCCAAGCTCTATAGCCGACTTGGCAATCCGGCCAGTTGCCTCTCTGTTTTGAATGATATCTCCCAGAGGTGCTGAACTGACCACTATGATAGATGGCCCTGAAATAATGTTTAAGCTTTCAGCTTGCCATAAACACTCCATACACCAGCTTTTGCCAATGTGGATACCTCTGCTTTGATTCAATGAGCACTTCACTGATATAATAGACCGGCCGTTGAACCGGGTACTCTTTTCCAACCTCCTTGTGCTCCACCACAATAACCACACTAACAACTCGGGCATTAGCAGCCACATATAGCAATGACGGCTCTTTATCGATTGGGGCTGCAAGCACAGGCGGTTCAACTAGCTGCCTCTTCAGATCCTCAAACGCTTTATTAGCCGCCTCGCTCCAGACAAAATCATACGTTTTCTTCAGCATCTGATATAAAGGAATAGCCTTCTCCCCAGGACAACTGATAAACCGGCTCAAAGCCGCAATCCGACCGGCCAAACATTCAATGTCATTGATACACGTCGGTTTAGCCAAAGATGTGATTGCTGAGATTTTTTCCGGATTAGCCTCAATACCTCTGTTCGATACCAGAAATCCCAAGAGTTTGCCTGCCGGGACACCAAAGACTCACTTTTCCGGATTGAGCATCATCTTGTAAACCAAGAGGTTGTCAAAGGTTTCTCTCAAATCATCTATCAATGTTTCCTCCTTCCTGGATTTTATCACAATATCATCCACATATGCATGAACATTACGCCCAATTTGCTTATGAAGACAATTCTGAACACAGCGTTGATAAGTCGCCTGGGCACTCTTAAGCCCAAAGGGCATGGAGACATAGCAGAAGGCTCCAAAGGGAGTTATGAAAGATGTCTTCTCCTGGTCCTTAACTGCCATTTTGATCTGATGATAACCAGAATAAGCATCCAGAAAACACAAACGGTCACAACCCGCCGTAGCATCAATGATCTGATCAATACGAGGGAGGGCCAAGGGGTCTGCAGGGCAAGCCTTGTTCAAGTCTGTGTAATCCACACACATACGCCAAGTGTCGTTTTTCTTAAGAACCAGCACCGGATTAGCCAACCACTCCGGGTGAAAGACCTCCACGATAAACCCTGCGGCCAACAACCGAGGTACTTCTTCACCAATAGCCTTGCGCCTTTCTTCATTGAAGCGGCGGAGAAACTGCCGGACCGGTTTGAACTTAGGATCAATGTTAAGTGTGTGCTCAGCGAGTTCCCTCGGTACACCTGGCATGTCAGAAGGTTTCCATGCAAAGATGTCCCGGTTCTCACGGATGAACTCGATGAGCGCACTTTCCTATTTGGGATCCAGGTTAGCGCTGATGCTGAACTGCTTGGATGAATCGCTAGGAACAAAATCAACCATATTAGTATCTGTGGCTGATTTAAATTTCAACGCTGGATCGTGTTCCGTAGTTGGCTTTTTCAAAGAAGTCATATCTGCCGGATCAACTTGGTCCTTATAAAACTTCAGCTCCTCCGTGGCACAAACCGACTCAGCATAAGCCGCATCACCTTCCTCACATTCCAAAGCGATCTTCCTGCTCCCGTGTACTGTGATGGTCCCCTTATGACCTGGCATTTTAAGCTGTAGATAACATAACACGGCCTCGCCATGAACTTAGCATAAGCCGGTCGCCCAAACAAAGCATGATACGGACTTTTGATTTTCACCACCTCAAAAGTCAATGTTTCTGACCTTGAATCATAGTCATCTCCAAAAGCCACCTCTAAAGCTATCTTGCCTACTGGATATGCAGACTTGCCAGGCACCACACCGTGAACACAGTGTTTGACGGTTTAAGACTCTTATCTATCAACCACATACGACTATGATAATATAGAATGTTGATACTGCTTCCCCCATCCATGAGTACCTTCGTGAACTTATATCCCCCAACTTGAGGGGCCACCGCTAGGGCCAAGTGACCCGGATTGTCAACCCGGGTGGGTGATCCTCTCTACTCCACAAAATGGGTTGCTCAGACCAGCGCAAATACTGAGGCACCGCCGGTTCAACAGAGTTTACTGCCCTCTTGTGATGCTTCCGATCACACTTACACAAGCTAATGGTGAAGACATGATATTGCCCACTATTTAGCTATTTAGGGTTGCTCTGATAACCCGACTGCTGCTGCTGCTGGTTCCCCTGATGGTTGTAACCTCCCTGGTTGCCTTGGTGCCCTTGATTGATGTGTCCGGTTTGATTACCCTGAAATCCTGAACCGGAACTGCCACCTCCGTAACCCGGCCCATGGAAACCACCTCCTGAACCGCCGGGCGGGCCATTATCGTACTGGAACATATTGGAGTTCTTGAAATCTCGCATGATATAACAATCCTTCCAAAGATGCGACACTGGCTTCTCCTTTGATCCATGCTTTGGACAAGGGTTGATTTAACAGGCGCTCCAAATTGGGGCCTGAACCTCCGCCCCTCTGGGGCTGCTTGCCCTTACGGCGCTGGCCATTCTCCTGAGCATTGGTGTTAGCCACAAAGTCCAAGCTGTTGTCGGCCTTGCGCTTACCATTGTTCCCATGGCCTGCCGGATTATGCTGCTGACCCTTGGTGATTGCCGTTCTTTTTCCCTTTCCCCGGTTTGTCCTCCTCTGAGTCAGGGTCTTTGGTATTATCTGAATCGGCGTACTTAACCAAAGCGGCCATAAGCGTTGACATATCATTGCAGTGACGTTTGAGCCTTCCTAACTTCTGTTTGAGCGGCAGAAAACGACAATTGCCCTCCAACGTTAGCACTGCGGTATCTGCATTGATACGATCTGATGAATGCAAAATAGCTGAGACCCACTTTACCCAATGGGCTGTGGACTCCCCATCCTCTTGGACACAAGCGGCCAGATCCACAATTGACATGGGCTGCTTACAAGTATCTTTGAAGTTCTGGATAAACCGGTGCTTCAATTCGGCCCATGATCTGACAGAGTTAGTTGGTAAGCTCTTCAACCAAGTACGAGATGTTCCTTCCAACATCATGGTGAAGTATTTAGCACATACCGCTTCATCCACATCTAACATATCCATTGCCATCTTGTAGCTTTCAACCCATGCCTCTGGTTGCAGATCGGCGGTATAATTGGGTACCTTACAAGGTCCTTTGAAATCCTTGGGCAGTCTCACATTACTCAAAGTAGGGGTAAGACACGACACCCCTAAGGAACTGAATACCACACCTGGCTCTACTGAAGCGGTAGGGTGAACCGGAGTAGGTTGACGGGCTCCGTGCAGAGCTGCTAACTCGGCCTCTCGACGTGCGCGACCATGATCCACCACATCCTGCGCATTAGCACCTCCCCCTGTCGGGTTGTGCCCTCGCGGCAAATTATGGCGACGTGCACTGCTTGATACGGCCGGTTCATCCTCAATGTGCCTGCTGTAGCTCCGGCTTGGACGGGGGGGGGGGGGGGAATGAATCCTCTCACGACTGTGTGAACATGCCTGCTGCTGGTTTAGGGCTGTTCGAAGGAGATCCCTGGCCCGTCATGCCTCAATCGCAACTGGTGATTCGCCGTCGGTTGGGAGGGCTGCCAATCATGAAGCGGCGGCCACAATGTTGTCCAACGGGTTGGAGTAATGCCCGGGAGGTGTTGGAACATACTATGGCACAATGTTGTTCTGACGAGGCGGGTCCATCGTGAGTGGCTGAACCGTCGCTCCTGTTCTTGGCGCCTCCATCCGGTTTAATATTGGCTGGTTATTGGTTCCTGCTCCTGGCGTGTTGAAGAGATTTCTTGGCTCATAACTCGGCGGGAGATGCGATCTGTATCTTCTCCTCATGACTTCGTCTGAAGCATTCTGATCCAGCCTAAGCCGGTAGGCCTGAGCTTCCAACTCGGCCCGTTCTGTAGCCATCCTAGCGTTCTCTGCTGCTAGGTCCGCTTTAGCCTGAGTTATCTGATCTTTCACCTTTGCGATCTCCGCATTGTGCTGATCTCGGGCTGCCGCGTCCACTTCCGCGGCCATCAATGTTGCCAAAGCGTCGAACAAGTTAGACAGAACTTGAGCTGGAGGTGGCGCAGAGCTCCCTGCCCCCGCCGGCGTGGCTGTTGCTGAACCGGAGAGCATTGCTGCGGTGGTTGATGAGTGGGGCGCTGACTGTGTACCGGCCGTGAAGATAGTGGCCCGGTTTGGCACATCAGGGGAGTCCGGAATACTGTTGCCCTCGGAACCTCCGCTAATCCGGCCATCCTGCAACTGATAAGCGATTCGGTCTCTCCAGAAGACTCATCGTCGGAGCAGATGACGGTTTCTCCATCGGATGCCGGTCCGTCCTCATATTCTGCTCCATGGATGACACCTACGAAAACATGCTTTGCCATGGGGTGAACCGGGGAAGGGCTCGCATGCTGAGCCGTCTTGATGATGTTGGTGCAGGTGTCCGGCTCAGGGCCTGGTTTGCCAATCTTGCCGATGAAGACGTGAATCCCACCAAAGGGGACCCGGTACCGGTATTCGATTGAATCGGCCTCGGGGCCCCATCCTGCGTTGTTGATGTAGAGCTTTCCGCGACGAGTCTTCGTCATCCGGACCACAACGTATCCTCGAGTCCATCAAAGCTGCCCTTTAAGAACTCGAAACCATCGTGCGGTAGCCCCACGGTGGGCGCCAACTGTCATGGGTTTGTCACGGCAGATGTCCTCGTGAAAGGACTTAGTCGTGGAGCCATCGCAACAGGTTAGCTTAAAGGGGTTAAACCGGACAAGGGGGCACGGGGAGTTTATACTAGTTCAGACCCTTCGATGAAGGTAAAAGCCTACGTCTAGTTGTGATTGGTATTTCTAGGGTTTCGATGACCAGGGAGCGAATCCGTGTTGACTGGCTCTCGAGTTGTTGTCTGTTGTCCCTAAACCGCTGCCGGGTCATCCCTTTATATACATAGGTTGACGCCCGCCGGTTTACAGAGTCCCGAAGCCGGATCATAAACGTGTCCGGTTCGGTCTCTACACCTCCTATCTTACAATGCAAGTTACATAATAAGGTCGGTTTACATCTACAGGCCTTAACTCGCCTCTGGGCCTTGGGCCTTCATAAAGCGCCAATATTCTTCGTATTCATGGGCTTCTAATCTTCATAAAGCTAATCCGGCTACCCCTGGCCGGTTTACGTCCAGTAGTAATATCCCCAACACATCTCCTCCCTTGTAACCGACTCTGTGTAACCCTAGCCCCCTCCAGTGTCTATATAAACCGGAGGGTTTAGTCCGTAGGACAACGACAGTCATAATCATAGGCTGGCTTCTAGGGTTTAGCCTCTACGAACTCGTGGTAGATCAACTCTTGTAATACTCATATCATCAAGATCAATCAAGCAGGAAGTAGGGTATTACCTCCATCGAGAGGGCCCGAACCTGGGTAAACATTGTGTCCCCTGTCTCCTGTCACCATCCGCCTTAAACGCACAGTTCGGGACCCCCTACCCGAGATCCGCCGGTTTTGACACCGATATTGGTGCTTTCATTGAGAGTTCCATAACACCACTAGAGGAGAGACAACATACATCTCATCAAAATATCAAACGAATACCAAATTCACATGACTACTAATAATAAGACTTCTCCCATGTCCTCAGGAACAAAAGTAACTACTCACAAAGCATAAACATGTTCATAATCAGAGGGATATTAATATGCATATAGGATCTAAACATATGATCTTCCACCAATTAAACCAACTAGCATCAACTACAAGGAGTAATTAACACTACTAGCAACCTACTAGCACCAATCCCGGACTTGGAGACAAGAATCAGATACAAGAGATAAACTAGGGTTTTGAGATGAGATGGTGCTGATGAAGAAGTTGATGGAGATTGCCCTCTCCCGATGAGAGGAGCGTTGGTGATGACGATGGCGATATTTCCCCCTCTGGGAGGGAAGTTTCCCTGACAGAATAGCCCCGCCAGAACCATAGATTGGTTCCGCCAAGGTTCCGCCTTGTGGCGGTGGAGATTCGTCTGAGAAGTTGGCTTATGATTATTTCCCCATCGAAAGTGTCCATATAGCAGAAGATGGTCACCGGAGGGCCGCCAGGGGGCCCACGAGGTAGGGGTTGCGCCCAGGGGGTAGGGTGCACCCCCACCCTCGTGGGCAAGGTGTGGCCCCCCTGGTGAAGTTCTTGCGCTCAATGTTTTTTATATATTTGGAAAACATCATCCGTGAAGTTTCGGGACTTTTGGAGCTGTGCAAAATAGGTCTCTAATATTTGCTCCTTTTCCAGCCAGAATCCCAGCTGCCGGCATTCTCCCTCTCTATGTAAACCTTGTAAAATAAGAGAGAATAGGCATAAGTATTGTGACATAATGTGTAATAACAGCCCATAATGCAATAAATATTGATATAAAAGCATGATGCAAAATGGACGTATCAACTCCCCCAAGCTTAGACCTCGCTTGTCCTCAAGTGAAAAGCTGAAATCGGAAAATATGTGCACATGTTTAGAGATAGAGGTGTCGATAAAAATAAAATACGGACATGAGGGCATCATGATCATTCTTAGAACAGCAACTTATATAATTCTTATTATATGATTTCTTATGCTAGAGTAATAATTCAATCACAATATCAAGTATGAATCGTAAACTTCATTGAAAACTAACAAACTATGATCTCAGTCATTGAAGCAATTGCAATTTATCATAACATAGGAAAGAGTCAATGTATAAGAGATTTTCAGCAAGTCCACATACTCAACTATCATATAGTATTTCACAATTGCTTACACTCACGCAATGCTTATGGGTATGGAGTTTTAATCGGACACAGAGAAAGATAGGGGCTTATAGTTTCGACTCCCAACATCTTACCTCAAGGGTAATGTCAACAGTAAGAGTTCATGAGAACTCACATCCAATTAGCCATATATACCAGGATCTTTCCAACATATTGTGCTTGCCAAAGGATAAAATGTAAAAAGGAACGATGAAGATCACCATGACTCTATTGCAGTATAGGAGATAAAAGTAAAAGATATGCCCTTCGCAGAGGGAAGCAGAGGTTGTCATGCGCTTTTATGGTTGGATGCACAAAATCCTAATGCGAAAGAACATCACTTTATATTGCCACTTGTGATATGGACCTTTATTATGCAGTCTATCGCTTTTATTACTTCCATATCACATGATCGTATAAAGCTTATTTCTTCCACACCTATCAATCATACATATTTAGAGAGCAATTTTTATTGCTTGCACCGATGACAACTTACTTGATGGATCTTGCTCAATCCATAGGTAGGTATGGTGGACTCTCATGGCAAAACTGGTTTAAGGGTATTTGGAAGCGCAAGTAGTATTTCTACTTGGTGCAATGAATTTGGCTAGCATGAGGGGGGAAGGCAAGCTCAACATGTTGGATGATCCAAGACAATATAATTTATCTCAGATGTAAGAAAACATAACCCATTACATTGTCTTGTCCAATGTCAACTCTTTAGCATGTCATATTTTAATGAGTGCTCACAATCATAAAAGATGTCCAAGATAGTATATTTATATGTGAAGACCTCTCTTTGTTTATTACTTCCTATTAATTACAACAATGACCAAAACTATGTTTGTCAACCCTCAATAACTTTTATTCATCATACTCTTTCTATATGAGCTCATTACTCTCCATAAGAGTCACATGATCTCTTTGTTTCTTTTTTTATTTCTTTCTCTTTTCTTTTATTCACTTAGGATGATGGCAAAATAATCAAGCCCTTGACTCAACACTAATATTTATTATATAGCTCACGGACTCGATTACATAGAGGGGTAATAAAGCAAAACTCACAACTAGATGATACTAAGAACTTTTATTCTACTAGATCAAGATATTACCAAAAGGATCAAACTAAGAAAAACGGTAAAGATAAAAGTGATGGTGATACGATACCGGGGCACTCCCCCAAGGTTGGCAGTTGCCAAGTGGAGTGCCCATACCCAGGTGATTATGTCTCCTTTGTTGGTGAAGAAGGGGGATTTGTTGATGATGGATAGTCGCACATCGAGCGTAGGAGGTCTTCTAGCTTGCGGATAATGCCCTTGAGTGCGATGATATGCTCCTTCAACAAAATATTTTCACATGTGAGATACTTATTTTGTATACGAGCCAACTCAATCATCTTGAAAGCTTCGATTTCTGTTGGGGTAAGAAGATTGTGATCCAGTTGGCGGGTGTCTTCTGTTGCTGCAACTTGGTCCTCCATGGCCTTCTTGATCCCTTCATCCTTGTTGATCTCCATAGGTTCTTATCTCTTCAGCTCTATCTTCATTAGCCAAGCATCGTTGCCTTCATGGTTGGAGGAGGAGGGAGACGACATAGTGCCTGGCCTTGAGAACCCTGACAGAAAACAACTCGAAACAAAGACAGAAGATTTTCGCGTGATACGGGAGTCAAAAGCCCCGGGAGGTTATATAATGAATTTTTACCGACCAAAATACGTGTCCTATAAGAAAACGGAGTCCGGAGAGCACACGAGGTGCCCACGAGGTAGGGGGGCGCGCCCAGGGGGCAGGGCGCGCCCTCCACCCTCATGGAGCCCTCGTGTCCTTTCCGGACTACTGCTTATTTTTCTATTTTTCTAAATATTCCAAAACGGAGAAATATTGCCTTAAAAACTGTTTTGGAGTCGGTTTACTTACCGTACCACATACCTATTCCTTTTCGGAGTCTAAAATGTTCCAGAAAGTGTCCTTTATGTATTCCTCCAGGGTTACGGTTTCAATAACATTGGTTTCAACATTTATGGGATTACCTGAGATATAGTGTTTGATTCTTTGACCGTTCACCACCTTCGGATTTGTACCTTCGAAGTTGTTGATTTTTATGGCACCGGAACGGCAGACCTCCTCGATAACGTAACGACCCTCCCATTTAGAGAGAAGTTTTCCTGCAAAAAATCTTAAACGAGAGTTGTATAGCAATACATAATCACCTACGTTGAACTCACGCTTTTGTATCCTTCTATCATGCCACCTTTTAACCTTTTCTTTAAACAACTTGGCATTTTCGTAGGCCTGGGTTCTCCATTCATCAAGTGAGCTAATATCAAATAACCTCTTCTCACCGGCAAGTTTAAAATCATAATTAAGTTCTTTAATAGCCCAATAAGCCTTGTGTTCTAGTTCGAGAGGTAAGTGACATGCTTTTCCATAAACCATTTTATACGGAGACATACCCATAGGATTTTTATATGCAGTTCTATAGGCCCATAATGCATCATCTAATTTCTTGGACCAATTCTTTCTAGACCTATTGACAGTCTTTTGCAAAAATTAATTTGAGTTCTCTATTACTCAATTCTACTTGACCACTAGACTAAGGGTGATAAGGAGATGCAATTCTATGTTTAACATCATATTTAGCAAGCATTTTACGGAAAACACCATGAATAAAATGTGAACCACCATCTGTCATTAAATATCTAGGGACTCCAAACCTTGGAAAAATAACTTCTTTAAGCATCTTAATAGAAGTGTTATGATCAATACTACTAGTTGCAATAGCTTCTACCCACTTAGTAATGTAATCAACAACAACTAAAATATGTGTATTACCATTAGAGGAAGGAAAAGGTCCCATATAGTCAAAGCCCCAAACATCAAATGGTTCAATAACAAGTGAATAATTCATAGGAATTTCTTGACATCTACTAATATTACCAATTCTTTGATATTCATCACAAGATAATACAAACTTACGGGCATCCTTGAAGAGAGTAGGCCAATAAAAACTAGATTGCAGTACCTTATGTGCAGTTCTATCTCCAGCATGGTGTCCTCCATAAGCTTCGGAGTGACACTTGCGTAGGATCTGTTCCTATTCATGCTCAGGTACACAACGTCTAATAACACCATCTACTCCTTCTTTATAAAGATGTGGGTCATCCCAAAAGTAATGCCTCAAATCATAAAAGAACTTTTTCTTTTGCTGGTATGTGAAACTAGGTGGTATAAACTTAGCAACAATGTAATTAGCATAGTCAGCATACCATGGAGCAGTATGATAAGTATTTATGACATTTAATTGCTCATCAGGAAAGCTATCATGAATAGGCAGTGGGCCATCAAGCACATTTTCTAACCTAGACAAGTTGTCTGCAACGGGGTTCTCAGCTCCTTTTCTATCAACAATATGTAAATCAAATTCTTGCAGCAAGAGAGCCCATCTAATAAGTCTAGGTTTAGCATCTTTATTTTCCATAAGATATTTAATAGCAGCATGATCAGTGCGAATAGTTACTTTAGAATCAACAATATAAGGTCTAAACTTATCACAGGAAAATACAATTGCTAAGAATTCTTTTTCAGTAGTAGCATAATTTCTTTGAGCATTGTCTAGAGTTTTACTAGCATATTGAATAACATTTAGTTTCTTATCAACTCTTTGTCCTAGAACAGCACCTACAACATAATCACTAGCATCACACATAATTTCACAGGGTAAATTCCAATCAGGTGGCTGAACAATAGGTGCAGAGATCAATGCTTTCTTAAGTATTTCGAATGCTTCTACACAATCATCATCAAAGACAAATGGTATATATTTTTGTAATAAATTAGTCAGAGGCCGAGAGATTTTTGAGAAGTCCTTGATGAACCTCCTATAAAAACCGGCATGACCAAGGAAACTTCTTATACCTTTGATGTCCATGGGACATGGCATCTTTTCAATAGCATCAACCTTGGCTTTATCAACTCGAATACCTCTTTCAGAAACTTTATGCCCCAGGACAATACCTTCATTAACCATAAATTGGCACTTTTCCCAATTCAAGACAAGATTAGTTTCTTCACATCTCTGCAAAACTCGATCAAGGTTGCTCAAGCAATCATCAAAAGAAGATCCATAGATGGAAGAGTCGTCCATGAAAACCTCACAAATCTTTTCACAAAAGTCAGATAATATAGCCATCATGTATCTTTGAAAGGTAGCAGGTGCATTACATAAACCAAAAGGCATACGTCTATAAGCAAAAGTACCAAAAGGGCATGTAAAAGTAGTCTTTGATTGATCTTTGGCTGACACAGGTATTTGAGAGAAACCAGAATAACCATCTAGAAAGCAAAAATGTGTATGTTTGGATAATCTTTCTAGCATTTGATCGATAAAAGGTAAGGGGTAATGATATTTTTTAGTAGCCTTATTTAATTTGCGGAAATCAATTACCATCCTATAACCAGTAATGGTTCTTTGAGGAATCAATTCATCTTTATCATTAGGAACAACAGTAATACCTCCCTTCTTAGGAACAACAGTAATCACGATCACTTAATGGACAGGAATTACCCACTTACTATCAGCAACGGGATAAATTATACCTGCCTCAAGGAGCTTTAGTATCTCCTTTCTTACCACTTCTTTAAATTTTAGGATTCAGACGGTGTTGATGATCACGAACTGGTTTAGCATCTTCTTCCAAATTAATTTTATGTTGACATAGATTGAGACTAATGCCCTTAAGATCATCAAGAGTATACCCAATAGCAGCACGGTGCTTCTTCAGAGTTTTCAATAATCTCTCTTCTTTATGTTCTGAAAGGTTAGCACTAATAATAACAGGGTATATCCTTTTCTCATCAAGATAAGCATATTTAAGAGTATCAGGTAACGGTTTAAGCTCAAACACGGGATCACCCTTGGGTGGAGGAGGACCCCCTAGGATTTGAACATGTAAATTGTTTTTCAGAATAGGTTCCTGTTTAAAGAATACTTCATCTAATTCCCTTCTTTCATTCATAAACATATCATTTTCACGGTCTAGCAAATATTGTTCTAAAGGATCACTAGGAGGTATGGCAATAGAAGCAAGACCAATAATTTCATCCTTACTAGGTAATTCTTCTTCACGGTGTTGTCTACTAAATTTAGAAAAAATAAATTCATGAGTCATATAATCTAAACCGACAGTAACAACATCCCTTTTGCAATCTATGGTAGCATTAACAGTATTTAAGAAGGGTCTACCAAATATAATGGGACAAAAACTATCTTGTGGGGAACCAAGAACAAGAAAATCAGCAGGATATTTAGTTTTCCCACACAAGACTTCAACATCTCTAACAATTCCCATTGGTGAAATAGTATCTCTATTAGCAAGTTTAATTGTAACATCAATATCTTCCATCTCAGCAGGTGCAATATCATGCATAACTTCTTGGTATAAAGAATAAGGTATTGCACTAGCACTAGCACCTATATCACATAAGCCATGATAACAATGATGTCCTATTTTAACAGAAATAACAGGCATGCCTACCACAGGTCTAGGTTTATCTGTATCACAGGGTTTAGCAATTCTGGCAGTTTCATTACAGAAATAAATAACATGCCCATCTAAATTATCAGACAAGAGATCTTTAACAATAGCAATATTAGGTTCAACTTTAACTTGCTTGAACATGTAAATTGTTTTTCAGAATAGGTTCCTGTTTAAAGAATACTTCATCTAATTCCCTTCTTTCATTCATAAACATACCATTTTCACGGTCTAGCAAATATTGTTCTAAAGGATCACTAGGAGGTTTTTACTGGCCGACGGCCTGAGCAGACGCACAAGACCTCGTTCAATGTTGCGTCGGTTGCCAGCTATTTGCAAACCAAAGCCATATGCCACCCACCGCTCTCCAAACAATCCCCATTACTTGGCCCTTCGCGGTCTGGGGGCTTGACATGGTCGGACCCCTTAAAGCGGGAAGCCACAAGAAAAAATACCTATTGGTCATGGTGGATAAATTCACCAAATGGATAGAAGCCAAACCAGTCAAAACGGCCGAGTCCAGACCAGTGATAGACTTCATATCCGGGGTTGTACACCGTTACGGCGTCCCCCACAACATCATCACCGATAACGTCTCGAACTTTACAGCCGACGAAGTAAAAACCTGGTGCAGCAAAATGGGCATTAAGCTCGATTATGCCTCTGTCTATCACCCGCAAACTAACGGTCAGGTCGAGCGAGCAAATGGTCTTATCATGAGCGGCATTAAACCCCGATTAGTGCGATCCTTGAAGGAATCAGATACACACTGGGTGGAGGAGCTTGACTCCGTACTATGGGGGCCGCGGACCACGCCGAATCGCACTACCGGATACACACCATTCTTTATGGTGTACGGCGCAGAGGCGATACTACCCTGCGACATCATTCATGACTCACCTTGAGTGCGCATGTACGAAGAGAAAGAAGTCGAGCTTGATCGGCAGGACAGTTTGGACGCCCTGGAGGAGGAGCGTGACGTGGCAAAAGCCCGCTCCGCATTCTATCAGCAACAGGCTCGGCGGTATCAAAGCAGAGAAGTACGGGATAAAACTTATAACGTTGGTGAACTCGTTCTGCGCCTACCGGAGAAGAAAAAGGACAAGCTCAAGCCCAAATGGGAAGGTCCCTTTGTTATTGACAAAGTTCTGACCGGTGGAGCATACCGTCGGCGGGATGCATCGGACAATCGACTCGAGCAAAACCCATGGAATGCAGCCAGACTCTGTGTTCGTCTCCTTACCTCCGTCAATTTTTTATGTATATCCGTTATCTATCTTTTCTTTCTTTCTTTCTTCCCCTTTTCTTCACGGCCTTAAAAGGTTAAAATGCGTCTTAACTACACAATCTTGACACGCTAGGCGTGCTCATTATACCTGGGGGCTTCTTATACAGAAGCTTAATATAACTATGTTTTGGGCTCTATGCCCCCCGCACATGTGTTACTTTTCCACATGTACCTTTTCTTCGCCATTATATGCATCGATATGACTTAAGTTTTGGCCAAGCTAGGTTGCCTAGCTCTTGTGTTTATGCCCTACATTCCTGTTAATTCGGCTAGGGCATAAGGGGAGCACCTCTGCGATTGTTACTGCCGGGTCAGCCAGATGTGTACCTCAGACTGGGTGAAGCCGAAAGCTAGCGTTCTTAAGGGAATATTCGGTCGGTGAACAAAATATGACTTTTATTTATTGTGATACATGCCCCCAGACGTTTATATCCTGTGTCTCTTCTCGCAGTCCGGACATGCACATTAATGCATGCTTACCCAGGGAAAGGAACCCTTAACGGAACTATTCTCCCTGGAAGATGTTTCTTACTATCCATGTAATATAACATAGCTAGTTGGGTACTTGTCTGTTCAAGCACTTATGACCCCTACGCCTAGTTTCCATGCGTACCCCAGTTTTTACATAACTGAGCGGATATTCGGATACACTCCGGACTGTCGGGTCCGGAGGTTGAAGCGAAAAGGTCCGCCATGACAAATGATTTACAATCCGGCTGGGGACAATACATGTCATTTGAAGTACAGAGTCACTTAGACTAACTAAATTCTTCTTCTATACCATCCAACAGGCTGTCTAGCCTACAATCCTGTTGGGAATACTTTGCGGTTAATTTCACCTGGTCATACACCAAACTGACGGGGATCTCCTTCCCATCAGACCCCACAGGTCCGACCTCGGCCATGTGGTTCGGGTCAATCTTGGTATATCGCGTCTTCACCATGGCCCAGGCTTCCCTTGCACCTTGTCAGCAGGTCTATATCTTCCATAATCGAAAGTGCCGCCACGCTCCCTTGAGCATCTCTACAAGCTCCCCCATGCCTCCTGGCAGGGAGGCGGATGGCCACAAGGCTTGGGCAATGCCCTGCATCACCTGCCAAACTTGTTCATGCAGTTGTGAGAGCTCTGGTAGAAGATCACCCGCAGACTCGGGCATCTCCTCTGCGGGACGACCCGTCAGCATACCTACAGATATAACTCTGTTAGCCGGTTTCTTCGCCGAACTCTATAAAGTTTCGTTCAAGCACTTACTAAAAATGTCGCGTCGAAGCCTTTTGTCAAACCTGAACGTCTTTCAGTTCAACGCCCAGCTGGGTATTGGCATCTTGGAGATCATTTTTCTCCTGCCTAACCCGCGTAAGCACGCGCTCGCCAGCCTCTAGTTGTCGTTAAGCATGTTGCTCATCCCCTCGCACGACCTCCGGATTCACTCCGGGGTTCTCTGCAGAATCTATTATTAGATTTGCATACATGTCGAATACTAACCGATACATATCCTTCTTTTCTATAGAAACAAGTGTTACCAGATGGGGCCTCCGCGGACTCCTTCATTGCAGCAACTGCGGCCCGCAACTAGGCTTTGCACTCCTCCAGCTCTTGAGACAACTGGGTATTCTTCTCCGTAAGAGCCTACACAAATAATGATCCTAAAATCAGTTGTGTCAACTGTTTCAAGTCTCAGGGCTACTGATATATATAATTATCATATTTTCTTACCCGTATATTCTTTACATACTGGTCCGTGGCTCTGGCAAGACCATTTTGAGTAGCTCGAATGTACGCGTCTCTTGAGTTGAAGGCATCAAACGCCTCCTCAGAGAAACCAGGGTCGCGGAGTATAGCCCGACAGCGCCTTTGATTCATGGCACTCTCCACTTTAGAATTCATAGCGGACAGCCTATCTGCATCCTTTGTAGGAGGAACATCCGGTGTTGTCCCCACGTCAGCATCTGCCCCTCAGTCCGGCTCTAGAGTCCAGCTAGTGGAGGCATGGCCGGCAGGCTCTCCGGGCACGGTCCGGCGAGCGTTTTTCCTGCTAGGAACAATGGACGTTATTATATTTTAAAGACGACAAACCACGGAGCGGGGTTTTTTCATACCTCTGCGACGACGTCTCAGTCCTGACCGCCTTCCTTTTAAGCCTATCCGGTTTCGGTGCCCCTTGCTGGTAAGTCACTGTAGGTTTGGCGTGGCGTCCCGAGGGCCTTCCCTGTAGGACACCATATGTGCGTGATGGGTGAAGTGCAAAAAAGGGATCCTTCTCGGAAGTTGGGACTCCGATTTTACTTACATGCGGTGCAGGGAACAATCCCGGATAATCGCTATGATAGCCACCAAGGCCCCGTCGCAGCTCAACTGATAGAACGTCCTGTCAATGAGTTCCACGAATATGTCTAGATCTTCTTCGAGTCAGGGGTCGAGGGCCCGGTCAGGGTCCTCTGGCTGTGGAGACGGGCTATGGACTTCCCTCATAGCTTTTCGCAGTTCCTGCTATGAAATAGCAAGGTAAATACTTATAATGAAGAATGCGGGAAGATCTGGAGTGAAAGGTAGCAGCTCACCCAGTTTGGGGGGTTGCACATGGAGAATCCATCCCGTGGCTTAATACGGATGAACTCCTCTTCCTCTCCTTTGTATAAATCGGATAGTACTTTTGCTAGAGCGGCGGAGGAGTCCGGACCTTTACGGCCGCAGCGGGTGGCATCGTCTTCTCTATTGAAATGCCACATGGGTTTCCCCCGGTACTGAAGTGGCTGCACCCCCCGCATTATATATATTGACATAACTTCGATTATTGTCAGCCCTGATTTGGCCAGCATGTCTATCCTGCCCATCAGGTAAAGGACCTCTCTGTTATCTTCCTCCTGGGGGCTCCGAGGACGCCAGCTGTGGCGTTTCTTCAAAGGGGGATTATTGAACTCAGGAAGGCCCATCTGAATAGGGTCCGGAAGGGGGACGTCCTCCATATAAAACCACTCCGAAGGCCAGTCTTCGGATGTCTTCTTCGGGGTACCGGACAGGTATCCGGTCCCGGCGATGCGCCATAGTTTGGCTCCGCCCACTTGATATATTGACTACTTCTGTGTATGGGGTACAATGCAGAATAGCCTTTTCCATAGCTCGAAATGAGCTTCACAGCCCAGAAACAGCTCGCAAAATGCGACGTAGCCGGCGATGTGTAACATGGAGGCGGGAGTAAAGTTATGCAGCTGGAGGCTGTAGAACTCCAGGAGCCCCCGGAGGAATGGATGGATTGGAAATCTGAGTCCCCTCAATAAGTAAGGGACAAGGCATACCCGCTCCCCCATGGACGGGTTGGAGAAGCTCTCCGCTTGCTCCCCGTCGTTATAAGTGGCTAGTCCGGCTCGGACAGGGACCATATACGCCGGAGGAAGAAACCCCTGGGTCTGTAACTCTACTAATTAGCTGTGAGGGACGGAACACTTCTCCCAATTGCCTAGCTTAGCGCTACGGGAGCGAGAGGAGGAGCTGCGATGGCCGACCATGATAGGATGGTCTTTTTCGGGCGCGCTCCGATGGATACTCGTTGTGGGAGGATTGTGTGATCTGATCTGAGGATCCCCGACTCTTTAAATAGGCGATTTACTCGCAGGGTTAGGGTGGCAAATGTAAAAATGCCCTGACTTCTCACATTCGCTCGACACGCGGATGATGGCCATTATTAAAGCATAGAAGCCGAGGAGTGTAACATTTATGGGAAGCCGAACACTACTCGACAGGTATTCGGAATTTGGAGAAGAACCCGCCTTGCAATGCCGAAGACAATCTGCGCGCAGGACTCATCGTCATTGAATCCTGGTTCGGGGGCTACTGAGGGAGTCCTGGATTAGGCGGTCCTTGGACAGCCGGACTATATCCTTTGGCCGGACTGTTGGACTATGAAGATACAAGATTGAAGATTTTGTCCCGTGTCCGGGTGGGACTCTCCTTTGCATGGAAGGCAAGCTTGGCAATTCGGATATATAGATCACCTCCCTTGTAACCGACTTTGTGTAACCCTAGCCCCCTCCAGTGTCTATATAAACCGGAGGGTTTAGTCCGTAGGACAACGAAAATCATAATCATAGGCTGGCTTCTAGGGTTTAGCCTCTACGATCTCGTGGTAGATCAACTCTTGTAATACTCATATCATCAAGATCAATCAAGCAGGAAGTAGGGTATTACCTCCATCGAGAGGGCCCGAACCTGGGTAAACATTGTGTCCCCTATCTCCTGTTACCATCCGCCTTAGACGCACAGTTCGGGACCCCCTACCCGAGATCCGCCGGTTTTGACACCGACAATGACCTCGGGCAAAACCTGAACAATAAAGCAGGACATACCAGATCAATCTACAGATCGCGAGGACGTGCCTCGACACGCAATGACGGCCACCTATTCAGACGTGACAAACCTAGTCATGCGCTGGCTGAAAACCGCAGACGGATTCCATCAGAGCTACGTCGCGATACGACCCGATATAGAGGCACCACACACTGTCATTGCTTCACTCATGAGGTCATGGATCATGAAATCCTAGAAGGGTTCAAACCCGTGAATATAGAATCATACGATGGAACCACAGACCCCATGGTGTGGATCGAAGACTTCATTCTCCACATTCATATGGCCCGCGGCGATGACCTCCACGCCATCAAATACCTCCCTTTAAAACTCATGGGGACAGCTCGACATTGGTTCAACAGTCTGCCTGAAAATTCTATTGGCAGCTGGGAGGACTTGGAAGAGGCCTTCCTTGATAACTTCCAAGGTACATATGTTCGATCTCTGGACGCTGATGACTTAATCCATATAGTTCAACAGCCCGGAGAGTCCGCCATGAAATTCTGGACTAGGTTCTTAACTAAAAAGAACCAAATCGTCGATTGCCCGGATGCCGAAGCCCTAGCAGCCTTCAAACACAGCATCCGCGACAAATGGCTTGCTCGCCACCTCGGCCAAGAAAAGCCAAAATCCATGGCAGCCCTCACGGCACTCTGATACGTCTCCAATGTATCTATAATTTTTGATTGTCCATGCTATTATATCAACCTTAGATGTTTTATATGCATTTATATGCTACTTTATATGATTTTTGGGACTAACCTATTAACCTAGAGCCTAGTGCCAGTTTCTGTTTTTTTCCTTGTTTTAGGGTTTCGAAGAAAAGGAATATCAAACGGAGTCCAAACGGAATGAAACCTTCAGAAAAGTTATTTTTGGAAAGAAAGCAATACAGGAGACTTGGAGTGCACGTCAGGGGATCAACGAGGAAGTCACGAGGCAGGGGGCGCGCCCTCCACCCTCATGGGCCCCTTGTAGCTCCCCTGATGTATTTCTTCCGTCTATATATATCCATATACCCTAAAACTATCGGGGAGCACAATACATCGGGAGTTCCGATGCCAGAAGCCTCCGTAGCCACCGAAAGCCAATCTAGACCCGTTCCGGCACCCTACGGAGGGGGAATCCTTCTCCGGTGGCCATCTTCATCATCCCGGTGCTCTCCATGACGAGGAGGGAGTAGTTCTCCCTTGGGGCTGAGGGTATGTACTAGTAGCTATGTGTTTGATCTCTCTCTCTCTCTCTCTCTCTCTCTCGTGTTCTTGAGGTGTTACGATCTTGATGTATCGCGAGCTTTGCTATTATAGTTGGATCTTATGATGTTTTCTCCCCCCTCTACTCTCTTGTAATGGATTGAGTTTCCCCTTTGAAGTTATCTTATCGGATTGAGTCATTAAAGATTTGAGAACACTTGATGTATGTCTTGCCGTGCATATCTGTGGTGACAATGGGATATCACGTGATTCACTTGATGTATGTTTTGGTGATCAACTTGCGGGTTCCGCCCATGAACCTATGCATAGGGGTTGGCACACGTTTTCGTCGTCATTCTCTGATAGAAACTTTGGGGCACTCTTTGAGGTTCTATGTGTTGGTTGAATAGATAAATCTGAGATTGTGTGATGCATATCGTATAATCATACCCACGGATACTTAATGTGACATTGGAGTATCTAGGTGCCATTAGGGTTTTGGTTGATTTGTGTCTTAAGGTGTTATTCTAGTACGAACTCTAGGGATGTTTGTGACACTTATAGGAATAGCCCAACGGATTGATTGGAAAGAATAACTTTGAGGTGGTTTCGTACCCTACCATAATCTCTTCGTTTGTTCTCCGCTATTGGTGACTTTGGAGTGACTCTTTGTTGCATGTTGAGGGATAGTTATATGATCCACTTATGTTATTATTGTTGAGAGAACTTGCATTAGTGAAAGTATGAACCCTAGGCCTTGTTTCAATGCATTGCAATACCGTTTACGCTTACTTTTATCATTAGTTACCTTGATGTTTTTATATTTTCAGATTACAAAAACCTTTATCTACCATCCATATACCACTTGTATCACCATCTCTTCATGGAACTAGTGCACCTATTCGATTTACCATTATATTGGGTGTGTTGGGGACACAAGAGACTCTTTTTTATTTGGTTGCAGGGTTGCTTGAGAGAGATCATCTCCATCCTACGCCTCCTACGAATTGATAAACCTTAGGTCATCCACTTGAGGGAAATTTGCTACTGTCCTACAAACCTGTGCACTTGGAGGCCCAACAACGTCTACAAGAAGAAGGTTGTGTAGTACACATCAAGCTATTTTCTGGCGCCGTTGCCAGGGAGGTTAGCGCTCGAAGGTATATCTTTAGATCTTGCAATCGAATCTTTTGGTTTCTTGTTTTAGCACTAGTTTAGTTTATAAAAGAAAACTACAAAAAAATATGGAATTGAGTTTGCCTCATACGCTTCATCTTTTTAATATCTTTCGTGAGTATGATGGAAAGGAAAATTGTGCCAAAGTGTTAGAAGAAGAATGCATTAAAATGTTTGGCCCTAAATATTTGAATGATGAGCCTGAATTAAATGTTGTTAGTATGAATTCCTTGAATATCTATGATGCTAATGATATGCAAAGCTACAAGCTTGGGGATGCTATGTTTGATAAAGATGATATTTTTTGTCCCCCAAATTTTGATGAGCAAATTTATTATGATGAAAGCATGCCTCCTATTTATGATGATTATATTGATGAAAGCTGATATGGAGAGGTCATGACTTTATTTTGTGATGAATCCACTATTCCGGAAGAGGTTCCAATTGATTATGAGAAAAAAGTTGCTATCTATGATGATTATTGTGATGACTTGTATGCTATAAAGAATAATGATATCCATGAAACTTGTCATCATGATTTTAGTTTTCAATTGGATTATGCCTCACATGATAATTATTTTTTTGAGTTTACTCCCACTATTCCGAATGAGAAGAATTTTGCTCATGTGGAGAGTAATAAAAAGTCTATCCTTAAGCATCATGAAAAGAATGCTTTATGTACTGGTTATATTGTTGAATTCATTCATGATGCTACTGAAAATTATTATGAGGGAGGAATATATGCTTGTAGGAATTGCAATAATATCAAGTTTCCTCTCTATGTGCTTAAAGTTTTGAAGTTATGCTTGTTTTACCTTCCTATGCAAGTTGATTCTTGTTCCCACAAGTTGTTTGCTCACAAAATCCCTATGCATAGGAAGTGGGTTAGACTTAAATGTGCTAGTCATATTCTTCATGATGCTCTCTTTATGTTACAATTCTTATCTTTTATGTGAGCACATGCCTAGCTAGGGGCGTTAAACGATAGCGCTTGTTGGGAGGCAACCCAATTTTATTTTAGTTCCTTGCTTTCTGTTCCTGGTTAGTAATAAATAATTCATCTAGCCTCTGTTTAGATGCGGTTTTATGTTTTAATTAGTGTTTGTGCCAAGTAGAACCTTTGGGAAGACTTGGGTGAAGTCTTTATGATCATGCTGTAAAAAACAGAAACTTTAGCGCTCATGAGAATTGCTGCCATTTTTATTGGAGAGTGCTATTTAGTTAATTATTTTTGCAGATGGTTAATAGATAAATTCCTCAGGTCCACCAATTTATTTGAGAATTTTATGAGTTCCAGAAGTATACGTTTGATCCATATTACTACAGACTGTTCTGTTTTTGATAGATTTTGTTTTTCGTGTGTTGTTTGCTTATTTTAATGAATCTATGGCTAGTAAAAGAGTTTATAAACCATAGAGAAGTTGGAATACAGTAGATTTAATACCAATATAAATTAAGAATGAGTTCATTACAGTACCTTGAAGTGGTGTTTGGTTTTCTTTCGCTAACGGAGCTTACGAGTTTTCTGTTAAGTTTTGTGTTGTGAAGTTTTCAAGTTTTGGGTAAAGATTCGATGGACTATGGAATAAGGAGTGGCAAGAGCCTAAGCTCGGGGATGCCCAAGGCACCCCAAGGTAATATTCAAGGACAACCAAAAGCCTAAGCTTGGGGATTCCCCAGAAGGCATCCCCTCTTTCGTCTTCCTTCATCGGTAACTTTACTTGGAGCTATATTTTTATTTACCACATGATATGTGTTTTTGCTTGGAGCATCATTTTATTTTATTTTATTTTGCTTGCTGTTTTAATAAAATACCAAGATCTGAAATTATTAAATGTTAGAGAGTCTTCACATAGTTGCATAATTATTCGACTACTCATTGATCTTCACTTATATCTTTCGGAGTAGTTTGTTGTTGCTCTAGTGCTTCACTTATATCTTTTAGAGCACGGTGGTGGTCTTACTTTATAGAAATAAGTGATCTCTCATGCTTAACTTATATTATTTTGAGAGTCCTTTAGAACAGCATGGTAGTTTGCTTTGGTTATTTAACTAGTCCTAATATGATGGGCATCCAAGAGGGATATAATAAAAACTTTCATATAGAGTGCATTGAATACTAAGAGAAGTTTGATACTTGATGATTGTGTTGAGATATGGAGACAGTGATATCAAAGTTGTGCTAGTTGAGTAGTTGTGAATTTGAGAAATACTTGTGTTGAAGTTTGTGATTCCCGTAGCATGCACGTATGGTGAACCGTTATGTGATGAAGTCGAAGCATGATTTATTTTTTGATTGTCTTCCTTATGAGTGGCGGTCGGGGACGAGCGATGGTCTTTTCCTACCAATCTATCCCCCTAGGAGCATGCGCGTAATACTTTGCTTTGATAACTTGTAGATTTTTGCAATAAGTATATGAGTTCTTTATGACTAATGTTGAGTCCATGGATTATACGCACTCTCACCCTTCCACCATTGCTAGCCTCTCTAGTACCGCGCAACTTTTGCCGGTACCATAAACCCACCATATATCTTCCTCAAAACAGCCACCATACCTACCTATTATGGAATTTCCATATCCATTCCGTGATATATTGCCATGCAACTTTCCACCGTTCCGTTTATTATGACACGCTTCATCATTGTCATATTGCTTGCACGATCATGTAGTTGACATCGTAATTGTGGCAAAGCCACCGTTCATAATTCTTTCATACATGTCACTCATGCATCATTGCACATCCCGGTACACCGCCAGAGGCGTTCATATAGAGTCATATCTTGTTCTAAGTATCGAGTTGTAATTCTTGAGTTATAAGTAAATAAAAGTGTGATGATCTTCATTATTAGAGCATTGTCCCCAGTGAGGGAAGGATGATGGAGACTATGACTCCCCTACAAGTCGGGATGAGACTTTGGACGAAAAATAAAATAAAAAAAGGGGAAAGAAAAGAGGCCATAAAAAAGAGAAAAGGCCCAAATAAAAAAAATGAGAGAAAAAGAGACAAGGGACAATGTTACTATCCTTTTACCACACTTGTGCTTCAAAGTAGCACCATGATCTTCATATTAGAGAGTCTCTCATTTCGTCACTTTCATATACTAGTGGGAATTTTTCATTATAGAACTTGGATTGTATATTCCAATGATGGGCTTCCTCAAAATGCCCAAGGTCTTCATGAGCAAGCAAGTTGGATGCACACCCACTTAGTTCCTTTTGTTGAGCTTTCATATACTTATAGCTCTAGTGCTTCCGTTGCATGGCAATCCCTACTCACTCACATTGATATCTATTGATGCGCATCTCCATAGCCCGTTGATACGCCTAGTTGATGTGAGACTATCTTCTCCTTTTTGTCTTCTCCACAACCACCATTCTATTCCACATATAGTGCTATATCCATGGCTCACGCTCATGTATTGCGTGAAGATTGAAAAAGTTTGAGAATGTCAAAAGTATGAAATAATTGCTTGGCTTGTCATCGGGGTTGTGCATGATTTAAATATTTTGTGTGGTGAAGATGGAGCATAGCCAGACTATATGATTTTGTAGGGATATCTTTCTTTGGCCATGTTATGTTGAGAAGACATGATTGCTTAGTTAGTATGCTTGAAGTATTATTATTTTTATGTCAATATTAAACTTTTGTCTTGAATCTTATGGAACTGAACATTCATGCCACAATAAAGAAGAATTACTTAGAGAAATATGTTAGGTAGCATTCCACATCAAAAATTCTGTTTTTATCATTTACCTACTCGAGGACGAGCAGGAATTAAGCTTGGGGATGCTGATACGTCTCCAATGTATCTATAATTTTTTATTGTTCCATGCTATTATATTATCAACCTTGGATGTCTTATATGCATTTATATGCTATTTTATATGATTTTTGGGACTAACATATTAACATAGAGCCCAGTGCCAGTTTCTGTTTTTTCCTTGTTTTAGGGTTTCGAAGAAAAGGAATATCAAATGGAATGAAACCTTTGGAAAAGTTATTTTTGGAAAGAAAGCAATACAGGAGACTTGGAGTGCACGTCAGGGGATCAAGGAGGAAGCCACGAGGCAGGGGGCGCGCCCTCCACCCTCATGGGCCCCTCATGGCCCCCCTGATGTATTTCTTCCGCCTATATATATCCATATACCCTGAAACTATCGGGGAGCACAATAGATCGGGAGTTCCGACGCCAGAAGCCTCCATAGCCACCGAAAGCCAATCTAGACCTGTTCCGGCACCCTGCCGGAGGGGGAATCCTTCTCCGGTGGCCATCTTCATCATCCCGGTGCTCTCCATGACGAGGAGGGAGTAGTTCTCCCTCGGGGCTGAGGGTATGTACCAGTAGCTATGTGTTTGATCTCTCTCTCTCGTGTTCTTGAGGTGGTATGATCTTGATGTATCGCGAGCTTTGCTATTATAGTTGGATCTTATGATGTTTTCTCCCCCCTCTACTCTCTTGTAATGGATTGAGTTTCCCCTTTGAAGTTATCTTATTGGATTGAGTCTTTAAAGATTTGAGAACACTTGATGTATGTCTTGCCATGCATATCTGTTGTGACAATGGGATATCACGTGATTCACTTGATGTATGTTTTGGTGATCAACTTGCGGGTTCCACCCACGAACCTATGCATAGGGGTTGGCACACGTTTTCGTCGCGATTCTCCGGTAGAAAGTTTGGAGCACTCTTTGAGGTTCTATGTGTTGGTTGAATAGATGAATCTGAGATTGTGTGATGCATATCGTATAATCATACCCACGGATACTTGAGGTGACATTGGAGTATCTAGGTGACATTAGGGTTTTGGTTGATTTGTGTCTTAAGGTGTTATTCTAGTACGAACTCTAGGGCTGTTTGTGACACTTATAGGAATAGCCCAACGGATTGATTGGAAAGAATAACTTTGAGGTGGTTTCGTACCCTACCATATCTCTTTGTTTGTTCTCCGCTATTAGTGACTTTGGAGTGACTCTTTGTTGCATGTTGAGGGATAGTTATATGATCCAATTATGTTATTATTGTTGAGAGAACTTGCACTAGTGAAAGTATGAACCCTAGGCCTTGTTTCAACGCATTGCAATACCATTTACGCTTACTTTTATCATTAGTTACCTTGCTGTTTTTATATTTCCAGATTACAAAATCTTTATCTACCATCCATATACCACTTGTATCACCATCTCTTCACCGAACTAGTGCACCTATACAATTTACCATTGTATTGGGTGTGTTGGGGACACAAGAGACCCTTTATTATTTGGTTACAGGGTTGCTTGAGAGAGACCATCTTCATCCTACGCCTCCTATGGATTGATAAAGCTTAGGTCATCCACTTGAGGGAAATTTGCTACTGTCCTACAAACCTCTGCACTTGGAGGCCCAACAACGTCTACAAGAAGAAGGTTGTGTAGTAGACATCACACTCATGACCTGCTTTTGTGCGGGCGAGGACATTTGGTTGGCCCGTAGCAAAAACAATGCAAGCGACGCCGGCACCCCTGAAGTTAAAAATAACGAAGGAAAGTCTCTACGCAATAGATACAAGCATTGAAACAACAGTGATAACACCGAGGATACGGCGGTCAATGCAGGATTTAGTGGCTCTAAGTCCGGTCAGCGGAAGAAGCCGTTCCAAAAGAACAATTCATGCCCATCCAGCTTGGACCGCATACTTGATCGTCCGTGCTAGATTCATGGCACCCCGGACAAACCACCCAATCGTACAAATAGAGATTGCTGGGTTTTTAAATAGGCCGGCAATTAAACACCGAGAACAGGGAATAGGGATCGCAAAGCAAGGACGATGGAAGAGCCCCGGCAACCGAACACAGGGGGACAGAAGAAGCTTTCCCCTCAGGTCAAAACGGTGAACATGATATACGCTACCCACCTCCCCAAGAGGGAGCGCAAGTGTGCGCTCAGGGACGTCTACGCGATAGAGCCAATCGCCCCATAATTTAATCCATGGTCGCCATGCCCGATCACTTTTGATCGCCGGGATCATCCGACCAGCACCAGTCACGGTGGCTCAGCCGCACTAGTCCTAGACCCAATAATTGATGGGTTCCACCTGACTCGCGTCCTTATGGACGGAGGTAGCAGCCTCAATCTGCTCTATTAGGATACAGCGCAAAAATGGGCATTAACCCATCACGGATCAAGCCCACCAGGACTACCTTCAAAGGAGTCATACCAGGTGTAGAGGCCCGCTGTACGGGCTCAATCACACTATAGGTTGTCTTCAGATCTCCGGACAACTTCCGAAGCAAGGACTTAATCTTTGATATCGTCCCCTTCCGCAGCGGCTATCACGCACTGCTCAGACGAACTGCGTTTGCTCGATTCAACGTAGTGCCACACTGTGCTTATCTCAAGCTCAAGATGCCCGGTCCACGCGACGTTATAAGGGTCAGTGGAAATACGGAACGCTCCCTCCGTACAGAAGAGAACACGGCTGCCTTAGCAACAGAAGTACAGAGCGGCCTTCTTAAGCAGAACCTTAATTCGGTTGCCGAGCCCACGGACACCGTTAAGAGGGTCCGAACTATTCTGTAGTAGGAGAGCTCGGCTCGTCAGGAGCTCGACTAGCAATCCGGCCTCCGTCTCAGTCCCGATCAAGTGGTGGCATTAGTGCCGCGCGTACATAACTACGCACTCAAAATCCCCTGGGATCAACGGAGGCATAGCTAGCTTGTGGTCCATAGTACGGCTCAACCGACATCAGATACATAGATACTTTCACTTTTACTTGTTTCCTTTTCAGGTCTCAATCCCACAGGCCCCATCTGGTGGTCTGGTCATCGGTCCTCTTGAAGGATAAACACACCAAGACGGCGAGAAACGCAGACATATGGGGGACTTTTTAGGTGATTCCGTTAACGATAACTCTACCTGTTTTTCAGGACCCACCTGCAGCTCTCCCTTGGTTTCGGCATGTCAAATAGCCTGTTGCTTATCGCAGTACCTATATCAATGCGCCTTGACGTACTAATTAAATTACAATGAGAACAGTTTGCGGCTGGAGCTTTAGGACCCCAACCATTTACCTTTGCACCTTTTCTGTTTTCTTTCTCTTTTTTCTCTCAGCTCCCCTGTGGATAACCCTATCATGTAGAACCCGTACACTTTGGTACGTTTGATGTTTGCTAGGGGCTTCATAGCACCCCACATTACGGCAACAAAAGTTCGTACACTTTTTATAAGTATAGTTCGGCACCCCGAATTTAGCATTATATGCATTGGCTCCGAATCGTGTCTTTGGTCAATAGTTGGGTTGCTTGGCTCCTGTGCTTGCTACCTTACCTTCCGCTATATTTGCTAAGGTAGTAAAGGGAGAACTACTGTGATTGTGCCTTGGTTTATCCAAAGGAGCACCTCAGTAGAGAAAGCCAGAAACTGACTGTCATGATGCGGCGAGAGCTGGTCAGCTATTCGGAGGTTACAAATCGTTTGAGATTTCTTCCGCATTACGCGAAGGATTGGTACTTCCCAATCACACGCTTATAGCACTCTAGTTCAGATACTAGGGGCTACACCCATGTTTTTATTGTCGAACTCCTATGGCTTAAGTGAGGGCGTTACAGCCGCATAGTCTAGTTGCCTGGTTCATTGCGCTAAACAACTCCTTCAAGGACCATCTAACTGGATCAAGATTGTTTAGATTCCATCCCGACACCCTCGTACTACCTACGTGGGGGCAGAAGCTGACGACTAGTTAACCCTCAGATTTCATACAACACAGCATCACAGGAAGTAAAAATTTAAAAACATAACAAGCATTATATTGCACAATCACTTTGTTTTATCATACAAGGTAGAGGGAGCTCGAATACATTCATTCAAAGATAGTATCTTTCGCACATTGCTTTGCCACAAGGTGGGATCCCTCCAGGACACCATCAAAATATAACTCGGGTCGGCGGTTCTCCTTGCCCTCAGGCGGCCCCTCGGTCATCAGCTTCTTGGCATCCATCTTCGCCCACTGCATCTTGACACGGGCAAAGGCCATCCGGGCACCTTCAATACAGACCGACCGCTTTATGACCTCAAGCCGTGGGCAGGCACTAACAAGCCGCTTCACAAGTCCGAAGTAGCTGCTGGGTATCGGCACGACAGGCCATAGTCGGTCTATCAGGTCCTTCATGGCTAGCTCGGCTGCCTTGTGCAGCTCGACCAGCTGTTTCAGCTGGTTGCTGAAGGGCACCGGATGTTCTGGTCCAAGATATTGAGACCAGAATAGCTTCTCCGTAGAACTCCCTTCTTCGGCTCGATAGAACTCAGCAGCATCTGATACGCTGCACGGCAAATCCATAAACGCCCCTGGAGAGATCCAAATTTGGGTAAGTAAAAGGAACATTTCCTTCACAGACTTGCTTTGCATAATGAAAGCCTTACCGGCCGTGATCTTCTTGGCTGCCTGGATTTCCTGAAGGGCGCTCTGGGCCTCAGCTCGAGCCTCTTGTGCACTCTAGCGGTCCTTTGCAAGTTCGGACACTTGCGTCTCAGAACCACGCTCCAAGGACTCGTACTTCTTGACGGTGTCCTAGAGCTCTTGCTAGACCTCGCTGACCCGGGCCTCGTGCTTCTCGCGCGTGGTGCTCTCCTTGGCCGCTTTGTCCTCAGCCTCGGCTAACGCCTTCTTGAGGGCCGCCACCTCATTCGTGGCCCCTAATAAAATTCATGACACTTTAGTCAGCACGAAACATTCATCCTTCCTAAATATACGCGTAGGTCACCGCATACCTTGGTTGTCCTCCAGCTGCTTCTTCATGAGGCCGAGCTCTTCTTTGGCCCGCTCCAGGCTCTGCTTCAGGCCAGAGACCTCCGCAGTATGAGCGGCAGCAGCCAGCAGTGACACCTGCTTATTCACATAGACATCTTATGTTAGACTCCTGTGAAAATTATTTTGATCCTCTGTTCGGCTTTTTTCCGAACACCGAACAGGGCATCAGGGGCTACTGTCTACACTGCGATATCCTTTCTACAATTACATTTACTTTCCTCAAAGCCTGTTAAAAGGCTAGCGCAGGCTTCGGTCAGTCCGCTTTTGGTGGACTGAACCTTCTCGATCACCGTACCCATAAGGACACGGTGTTCATTCACAATGGAAGCGCCTCACAGCGCTTCCAGTAGATTATCCGGTGCCTCTGGTTGGACAGAGGTCGCCAACGGAACAGGCACACCTCCTCCTTTTGGGGAAGGCCGTTCGATAGACTCCGGAGCCGTGTAGGTCTCTAGAATGGTATCCGGCTGGGAGCCGAATGGGATTTGGCCGCCATCACCAGTCCCCGCGGGGGCTTTTTCCCCCATGTGTCCGGCGGCCAAGGAGTCATCCTTGGGCGCCACCCCGACGATCTCCGGAACCTCCCCCGGTCTGGGAAGGTCCTTTGGGACACCACTTTGTCATCACCCTTGGCCGAGAAAGAGTGAGCGGGCGGTGGTGACATGCTAGCCATCTCCTTTGAATCTAGCGAACCCTCTGTCGAGGATCACGGGGAGCTGTCGCGGGCCAGACTACGATGGCATAATTTAAACATATTAATATTACAAAATGGAAAGTCCAGGCATTTGGATGTCCATAAGGTTTTTGGTACTTACGAGGCGGCCCGAGGCTTGGTCCGGGGCATTTGCTCCGGACTGCTATCGACATCCCACGCGGAGTTATCCGCAAGGGAGCCTTTCCCCCTCTTGGGCGCCTTAGCCTCCAAATTTGGGGAGGCCCCCCTTTTCTTCCTTCCCCCCAGGGGGGAGTCGCTTTCTTCCTCCTCCTCCTCCTCCTCGTCTTCGGCGGCCGAAGAGTGAGTCTCATCTTCGGACGTCACGTTCGAAGCGCCTTTTCGGCGAAGGCCACTCTGGGCCCCCTTGGCCATTTTCTTGGCCTTCTTCTCCGGCACATCATAAGGCGCCGGAAACAACATCTTTGTTGGCAGTGGGGTTTATTGGTCTTCGGGCAGCGGAGTCGGACAGTTAATCTGCCCCACTATGTCAATCCAGGCCTAAAAATTTGATAGGAAGGCTTAGACTCCTCAAAATATGCCAGTAAAGGCTATACCTTGAAAACATGAAAGAACTTACTGAATTAGCCTGGCGTTTTAAGCTAAGCCCGCGATCCTCGATCGTAGGAGGTGGTGTCTCGCCGGCCTTGAAGAGAACTTTCCAGGTGTCTTCTTGCGTCGTGCCGAAGAGCTCTAGCAGCGTCTGGTGCTTGGCTGGATCGAACTACCACAAATAGCAAGTCCGACGTTGGCACGGAAGGATCCGGTGAATGAGCATAACCTGGATCACATTGACAAGTTTGATTCTCTTGGTTATCATGTTCTGGACGCATGTCTGGAGCCCAGTTAGCTCATTCGAAGAACCCCAGGTTAGACCCTTCTCTTGCCAGGAGGTGAGCCACATCGGAACCCCGGATCGGAATTCGGGGGCCGCCGCCCAGTTGGTGTCGCGTGGCTCGGTGATGTAGAACCACCCCGACTGCCACCCCTTCACCTTCTCCACAAAGGAGCCTTCGGGCCATGTGACATTGGGCATCTTGCCCACCATGGAGCCTCCGGACTCTGCTTGTTGGCTTCTCACCACCTTCGGCTTTACATTAAAAGTCTTCAGCCATAGGCCGAAGTGAGGTGGGATACGAAGAAAGGCCTTGCAGATGACTATAAATGCCGAGATGTTGAGGTTAAAGTTGGGGGCTAGATCATGGAAGTCCATCCCGTAGTAAAACATCAGTCCGCGGACAAACGGGTGGAGAGGGAATCCCAGCCCGCGGACGAAATGTGTGCGAAACACAACCCTCTCATGGGGCTCTAGGGTAGGGACGATCTGTCCCTTGGCCGGGAGACGGTGAATGATCTCCTTGACCAGATATCCGGCCTCTCGGAACTCCTTGATGTCTTTCTTCTTAATAGAGGAGGCCATCCACTTGCCTCCAGCTCCGGATCCGGACATGGTTGGAGTGCTTTCTCCGGTGGGGGAAGCTAGAGCTTGGGCGCTGGAGCTCAAGAATGGATGGACAGAGGAAGGAGAAGGCGTGGGTGAATGAGGACGAATCCTTATCCCCTTATAAAGGCCGCGAATGTCAAACGCCTTCCTACTCTCCTTAAAACTCGCCTACTCCCAAGGGCTGTCTAAATGGCATGGTTGAGTTACCCATGCCCGTATTGATGAGGATGCCACAATAAGGGGACACGATCTCTGCTTTGACAAGATGTGCCAATGGAAATTGCATCTCGAAAGATGGGATGGCAGATAAAACGGTTCGATATAGTGACCGGGCAGACGTGATGTCATGTTGTAAAAAAGTTGTCAGCAGATTGGACTCGTGGAATATTATATTCTCTCTATGGTTGTGTGTGGTGTGTGTTACAAGTCCGGACACATCAATACATCTGAAGACTATCTTGGGTTCGGAGGAAGGAACCCGCCTTGCAATGCCGAAGACAGATGTATGCACCGGATACGTTGTCATTGAAGCCAGGTTCAGGGGCTACTCAGGGAGTCCTGGACTAAGGGGTCCTCGGGCGTCCAGCCTATTAGCCATGGGCCGGACTGATGGGTTGTGAGGATACGAAGACCGAAGGCTGCACCCGTGTCTGGATGGGACTCTGCTTGGCATGGAAGGCAAGCTTGGCGAATAGATATGTAGATTCCTTTCTTTGTAACCGACCTTGTGTAACCCTAGATCCTCCCGGTGTCTATATAAACCTGAGGACTTAGTCCGGAGGAGATATATATTACCATAGCCATACAAGATAGACCTCTAGGGTTTAGCCATTACGTTCTCGTGGTAGATCAACTCTTGTAATACTCATATTTATCAAGATCAATCAAGCAGGACATAGGGTATTACCTCCATAGAGAGGGCCCGAACCTGGGTAACACACTGTGTCCCTTGTCTCATGTTACCATCGACCTTAGACGCACAGTTCGGGACCCCCTACCCAAGATCCGATGGTTTTGACACCGACAGTAGGTATGGTGGCTGTTTTGAGGAAGATATAAGGAGGCTTATGTGTGATAGAGCATATCATATCACGGGGTTTGGATGCACTGGCGAAGTTTGCACCAACTCTCAAGGTGAGAAAGGGCAATGCACGGTACCGAAGAGGCTAGCAATGATGGAAGGGTGAGAGTGCATATAATCCATGGACTCCACATTAGTCATAAAGAATTCACATACTTATTGCAAAAATCTACGAGTCATCAAAACCAAGCACTACGCGCATGCTCCTAGGGGGATAGATTGGTAGGAAAAGACAATCGCTCGTCCCCGACCGCCACTCATAAGGAAAGCAATCAAAGAACACCTCACGCTTCAAATTTGTCACATAACATTTACCATACATGCATGCTACGGGACATGCCAACTTCAACACAAGTATTCATAAATTTCACAATTACTCAACTAGCACACCTCTAATATTACCACCTTTATATCTCAAAACAACTATCAAGCATCCAACTTCTCTTAGCAGTTAAAATTTATAACCAAAGTGAATACCATGCGGTTCTAAAGGACTCTCAAAATGATATAAGTGAATCATGAGAGATCAATTATTTCTATAAAATAGAACCACCGTTGTGCTCTAAAAGATATAAGCAAAGCACTAGAGCAAAAATTATCCAACTCAAAAGATATAAGTGAAGCACATAGAGTATTCTAATAAATTCCAATTCATGTGTATCTCTCTCAAAAGGTGTGTACAGCAAGGATGATTGTGGTAAACTAAAAGAAAAGACTCAAATCATACAAGACGCTCCAAGCAAAACACATATCATGTGGCGAATAAAAATATAGCTCCAAGTAAAGTTACCGATGGATGAAGACGAAAGAGGGGATGCCTTCCGGGGCATCCCCAAGCTTAGGCTTTTGGTTGTCCTTGTATTTTACCTTGGGGTGCCTTGGGCATCCCCAAGCTTAGGCTCTTGCCACTCCTTGTTCCATAATCCATCAAATCTTTACCCAAAACTTAAAAACTTCACAACACAAAACTTAAAAAAAATCTCGTGAGCTCCGTTAGTAAAAGAAAACAAACCACCACTTCAAGATACTGTAATGAACTCATTATCTATTTATATTGGTGTTAAACCTACTGTATTCCAACTTTTCTATGGTTCATAAACTCTATTACTAGCCATAGATTCATCAAAATAAGCAAACAACACACGGAAAACAGAATCTGTCAGAAACAGAACAGTCTGTAGTAATCTGTAGGTTTTGAATACTTCTGGAACCCCAAAAATTATAAAATAAATTTCTGGACGTGAGGAATTTATCTATTAATCATCTTAAAAATAAATAACTAAATAGCACTCTCCAGTAAAAAATGGCAGCAAATCTCATGAGCGCTAAAGTTTCTGTTTTTTATAGCAAGATCGCAAAGACTTTCCCCAAGTCTTCCCAAAGGTTCTACTTGGCACAAACACTAATTAAAAGCATAAAACCACATATAAATAGAGGCTAGAGGAATTATTTATTACTAAACAGAAGCAAAAAGCAAAGAACAAAAATAAAATTAGGTTGCCTACCAACAAGCACTATTGTTTAACGCCCCTAGCAAGGCATGATGATTTCAATGATGCTCACATAAAAGATAAGGACTGAAACATAAAGAGAGCATTATAAACAATATGACTAGCACATTTATGTCTAACCCACTTCCTATGCATAGGGATTTTGTGAGCAAACAACTTGTGGGAACAATAATCAACTAGCATAGGAAGGCAAAACAAGCATAACTTTAAAACTTTAAGCACATAGAGAGGAAACTTGATATTATTGCAATTCCGACAAGCATATATTCCTCCCTCATAATAATTATCAGTAGCATCATGAATGAATTCAACAATATAACCATGAAATAAAGCATTTCTTTCATTATCTACAAGCATAGAAAATTTACTACTCTCCACATAAGCAAAATTCTTCTCATTCGGAATAGTGGGAGTATCATAAGAAACTAGAATACTGCAAATTGTTTCCACATTAAAAGAGTAATGTTCAGAAAAAGGGTAATCATAATCATGACAAGTTTTATAAATATAATCATCACTACTTTTTATAGCATAATCCTCACGAGTCAGGATGAGACTCCGGACGAAAAATAAAAAAAAAGAGAAAAAAGAGGCCATAAAAAAGAGAAGGCCGAAAAAACAAAAAAAATGAGAGAAAAAGAGAGAAGGGGCAATGCTACTACCATTTTACCACACTTGTGCTTCAAAGTAGCACCATGATCTTCATGATAGAGAGTCTCCTATGTTGTCACTTTCATATACTAGTGGGAATCTTTCATTATAGAACTTGGCTTATATATTCCAATGATTTGCTTCCTCAAAATGCCCTAGGTCTTCATGAGCAAGCTAGTTGGATGCACACCCACTTAGTTTATTTTTGAGCTTTCATACACTTATAGCTCTAGTGCATCCGTTGCATGGCAATCCCTACTCACTCACATTGATATCTATTGATGGTTATCTCCATAGCCCGTTGATACGCCTAGTTGATGTGAGACTATCTTCTCCTTTTTGTCTTCTCCACAACCACCATTCTATTCCACCTATAGTGCTATGTTCATGGCTCACGCTCATGTATTGAGAGAAGATTGAAAAAGTTTGAGAACATCAAAAGTATGAAACAATTGCTTGGCTTGTCATCGGGGTTGTCCATGATTTAAATATTTTGTGTGATGAAGATAGAGCATAGCCAGACTATATGATTTTGTAGGGATAACTTTCTTTGGCCTTGTTATTTTGAGAAGACATGATTAATTTGTTAGTATGCTTGAAGCATTATTATTTTTATGTCAATATTAAACATTTGTCTTGAATCTTTCGGATCTGAATATTCATGCCACAATAAAGAAAGTTAAATTGATAAATATGTTAGGAAGCATTTCACATCAAAAATTCTGTTTTTATCATTTACCTACTCGAGGACGAGCAGTAATTAAGCTTGGGGATGCTTGATACGTCTCCAACATATCTATAATTTTTGATTGTTCCATGCTATTATATTATCCATCCAAGATATTTTATATGCATTTATATGCTATTTTATATGATTTTTGGGACTAACCTATTAACCTAGAGCCCAGTGCCAGTTTCTCTTTTTTCCTTGTTTTTGAGTATCGCAGAAAAGGAATATCAAATGGAGCTCAATTGACCTAAAAATTTACGGAGATTATTTTTGGACCAGAAGAAGCCCACGGAGTATTGGAGATGGGCCACAGGAGTCCTAAGGCACCCATGTGGGTGGGAGGCGCGCCCTACCCCACTGGGTGCGCCCCCTACCTCGTGGCTGCCTCGTGGACCCCCTAACTTGTTCCCGATGCCAACGCCTCTTATATAACCCCAAACCTCCAGAAAATAACCTAGATCGGGAGTTCAGCCGCCGCAAGCCTCTATAGCCACCGAAAAACAATCTAGACCCATTCCGGCACCCTGCCGGAGGGTGGAATCCCTCTCCGGTGGCCATCTTCATCATCCCGGCCCTCTCCCTAACAAGGAGGGAGTAGTTCACCCTCGGGGCTGAGGGTATGTACCAGTAGCTATGTGTTTGACCTCTCTCTCTCTCGTGTTCTTGAATCGGCACGATCTTGATGTATCGCGAGCTTTGCTATTATAGTTGGATCTTATGATGCTTCTGCCCCTCTACTCTCTTGTAATGGATTGAGTTTCCCTTTGAAGTTATCTTATTGGATTGAGACTTGATGTCTACTACACAACCTTCTTCTTGTAGATGTTGTTGCGCCTCCAAGTGCGGAGGTTTGTAGGACATCAGCAAATTTCCCTCAAGTGGATGACCTAAGGTTTATCAATCCCTGGGAGGCGTAGGATGAAGATGGTCTCTCTCAAACAACCCTGCAACCAAATAACAATGAGTCTCTTGTGTCCCCAACACACCCAATACAATGGTAAATTGTATAGGTGCACTAGTTCGGCGAAGAGATGGTGATACAAATGCAATATGCATGGTAGATATATGTTTTTGTAATATGAAAATATAAAAACAGCAAGGTAACTAATGGTAAAAGTGAGCACAAATGGTATTGCAATGCTAGGAAACAAGGCCTAGGGTTCATATTTTCACTAGTGCAAGTCTTCTCAACAATAATAACATAATTTGATCATATAACTATCCCTCAACATGCAACAAAGAGTCACTCCAAAGTCACTAATAGCGGAGAACAAACGAAGAGATTATGGTAGGGTACGAAACAACCTCAAAGTTATTCTTTTCGATCAATCCGTTGGGCTATTCCTATAAGTGTCACAAAGAGCCCTAGAGTTCGTAGTAAAATAACACCTTAAGACGCAAATCAACCAAAACCCTAATGTCACCTAGATACTCCAATGTCACCTCAAGTATGTGTGCGTATGATTATACGATATGCATCACACAATCTCAGATTCATCTATTCAACCAACACAATGAACTTCGAAGAGTGCCCCAGAGTTTCTACCAGAGAGTCAAGACGAAAACGTGTGCCAACCCCTATGCATAAGTTCACGAGGTCCCGGAACTCGGAAGTTGATCACCAAAACATACATCAAGTGGATCACGTGATATCCCATTGTCACCACAGATAACCACATGCAAGACATACATCAAGTGTTCTCAAATTCTTAAAGACTCAATCCGATAAGATAAGTTCAAAGGGAAAACTCAATTCATCAACGCAAGAGAGTAGAGGGGGAGAAACATCATAAGATTCAAATATAATAGCAAAGCTCGTGATACATCAAGATCGTGCTGACTCAAGAACACGAGAGAGAGAGAGAGAGAGAGAGAGAGAGAGATCAAACACATAGCTACTGGTACATACCCTCAGCCCCGAGGGTGAACTACTCCCTCCTCGTCATGGAGAGTGTCGGGATGATGAAGATGGCCACCGGAGAGGGATTCCCCCTCCGGCAGGGTGCCGGAATGGGTCTAGATTGGTTTTCGATGGCTACGGAGGCTTCTAGCAGCGGAACTCCCGATCTAGGTTTCTTTCTGGAAGTTTTGGGTTATATGAGAGGTGTTGGACTCAGGAACAAGGCAGGGGGGTCTCCGGGCTGTCCACGAGGTAGGGGGGCGCGCCCAGGGGGGCGGGCGCGCCCCCCACCCTCGTGGGCAGTCCGAGACTCTTCTAGCCCAATTCTTTTACTTCTTGGCATTCTTATGGTTCAAAAATAAGTTCCGTGAAGTTTCAGGTCAATTGGACTCCGTTTGGTTTTCCTTTTCTACGATACTCAAAAACAACGAAAAAACAGAAACTGGCGGGATCTAGGTTAATAGGTTACTCCCCAAAATCATATAAAATAGCATATAAATGCATATAAAACATCCAAGGTTGATAATATAATAGCATGGAACAATACAAAATTATAGATACGTTGGAGACATATCAAGCATCCCCAAGCTTAATTCATACTCGTCCTCGAGTAGGTAAATGATAAAAAGAGAATTTTTGATGTGGAATGCTTTCTAGCATGTTCTTCAATGTATTTTTCTCTATTGTGGCATGAATGTTCAGATCCGAAAGATTCAAGATAAAGGTTTATTATTGACATAAAAACAATAATACTTCAAGCATACTAACAAAGTAATCATGTCTTCTCAAAATAACATGGCCAAAGAAAGCTATCCCTACAAAATCATATAGTCTGGCTATGCTCTATCTTCATCACACAAAATATTTAAATCATGCACAACCCCGATGACAAGCCAAGCAATTGTTTCATACTTTCGATCTTCTCAAACTTTTTCAATCTTCACACAATACATGAGCGTGAACCATGCACATAGCACTATAGGTGGAATTGAATGGTGGTTGTGGAGAAGACAAAAAGGAGAAGATAGTCTCACATCAACTAGGCGTATCAACAGGCTATGGAGATGCCCATCACTAGATATCAATGTGAGTGAGTAGGGATTGCCATGCAACGGATGCACTAGAGCTATAAGTGTATGAAAGCTCAAAAGGAAACTAAGTGGGTGCACATCCAACTCGCTTGCTCACGAAGACCTAGGGCATTTTGAGGAAGCCCGTCATTGGAATACACAAGCCAAGTTCTATAATGAAAGATTCCCACTAGTATATGAAAGTGACAACATAGGAGACTCTCTATCATGAAGATCATGGTGCTACTTTTAAGCACAAGTGTGGTAAAAGGATAGTAGCATTGCCCCTTCTCTCTTTTTCTCTCATTTTTTTGTTTTTTTGGGCCTTCTCATTTTTTTGGCCTCTTTTTTTTCTGTTTTTTTCGTCCGGAGTCCCATCCCGACTTGTGGGGGAATCATAGTCTCCATCATCCTTTCCTCACTTGGGACGATGCTCTAAGAATGATGATCATCACACTTCTATTTAATTACAACTCAAAGATTACAACTCGATACTTAGAACAAAATATGACTCTATGTCAATACCTCCGGCGGTGTACCGGAATATGCAATGAATCAAGAGTGAAATGTATGAAATAATTATGAACGGTGGCTTTACCACAAGTACGATGTCAACTACATGATCATACAAAGTAATATGACAATGATGAAGCGTGTCATAATAAATGGAATGGTGGAAAGTTGCATGGAAATATATCTGGGAATGGCTATGGAAATGCCATAATAGGTTGGTATGGTGACTGTTTTGAGGAAGATAAATGGTGGCTTTATGGTACCCGCGAAAGTTGCGCGGTAATAGAGATGCTAGCAATGGTGGAAGGGTGAGAGTGCGTATAATCCATGGACTCAACATTAGTCATAAAGAACTCACATACTTATTGCAAAAATCTATTAGTTATTGAAACAAAGTACTACGTGCATGCTCCTAGGGGGATAGATTGGTAGGAAAAGACCATCGCTCGTCCCCGACCGCCACTCATAAGGAAGACAATCAAAAAATAAATCATGCTCCGACTTCATCACATAACGGTTCACCATACGTGCATGCTACAGGAATCACAAACTTTAACACAAGTATCTCTCAAATTCACAACTACTCAACTAGCATGACTCTAATATCACCATCTTCATATCTCAAAACAATCATCAAGTATCAAGCTTCTCATAGTATTCAATGCACTTTTTATGGAAGTTTTTATTATATCCCTCTTGGATGCCTATCATATTAGGACTAATTTCAAAACCAAAGCAAACTACCATGCTGTTCTAAAGACTCTAAAAATGATATAAGTGAAGCATGAGAGTTCATCTATTTCTATAAAATAAAACCACCATCGTTCTCTAAAAGATATAAGTGAAGCACTAGAGCAAATGACAAACTACTCCAAAAGATATAAGTGAAGATCAATGAGTAGTTGAATAATTATGTAACTATGTGAAGACAATCTGACATTTAATAATTTCAGATCTTGGGATATTATTCAGACATCAAGAAAAACAAAACAAAATAAAATGACGCTCCAAGCAAAACACATATCATGTGGTGAATAAAAATATAGCTCCAAGTAAGTTACCGATGAATGAAGACGAAAGAGGGGATGCCTTCCGTGGCACCCCCAAGCTTAGGCTCTTGGTTTTCCTTGAATATTACCTAGGGGTGCCTTGGGCATCCCCAAGCTTAGGCTCTTTCCACTCCTTATTCCATAGCCCATCGAATCTTTACCCAAAACTTGAAAACTTCACAACACAAAACTTAACAGAAAACTTGTAAGCTCCGTTAGTATAAGAAAATAAATCACCACTTAGGTACTGTTATGAACTCATTCTAAATTCATATTAGTGTAATATCTACTGTATTCCAACTTCTCTATCGTTCATACCCTCCGATACTACTCATAGATTCATCAAAATAAGCGAACAACACATAGAAAACAGAATCTGTCAAAAACAGAACAGTCTGTAGTAATCTGGATCAAACGTATACTTATGGAACTCCAACAATTCTGAAATAAATTTCTGGACCTGAGGAATTTGTCTATTAATCATCTTCAAAAAGAATCAACCTAATCGCACTCTCCAGTAAAAACTGGCAGCTAATCTCGTGAGCACAAAAGTTTCTGTTTTTTACAGCAAGATCACAAAGACTTCACCCAAGTCTTCCCAAAGGTTCTACTTGGCACAAACACTAATTAAAACATAAAACCACATCTAAAAAGAGGCTATATTTATAATTTATTACTAAACAGGAACAAAAAGCAAGCAACTAAAATAAAATTGGGTTGCCTCCCAACAAGCGCTATCGTTTAACGCCCCTAGCTAGGCATGATGATTCCAATGATGCTCACATAAAAGATAAGAATTGAAACATAAAGAGTGCATCATGAATATGACTAGCACATTTAAGTCTAACGCACTTCCTATGCATAGGGATTTTGTGAACAAACAACTTATGGGAACAATAATCAACTTGCATAGGAAAGCAAAACAAGTATAACTATTTTAAGCACATAGTGAGGAAACTTGATATTATTGCAACTCCTACAAGCATATATTCCTCCCTCATAATAATTTTCAGTATCATCATGAATGAATTCAATAATATAACTATAAAATAAAGCATTCTTTTCATGATCTACAAGCATGCAAAGTTGACACTCTTCCAAACCCACTTTCATCAATATAATCATCATAAATAGGAGGCATGCTATCAACAAAATAAATTTTCTCATCAAAACTTGGGGGACAAAAAATATCATCTTCATCAATCATAGCGTCTCCAAGCTTGTGGCTTTTCATATCATTAGCATCATGGATATTCAAAGAATTCATACTAACAAAATTGCAATCATGCTCATCATTCAAATATTTAGTGCCAAACATTCTAATGCATTCTTCTTACACTTGAGCACAATTATCGGAATCCTTATTCTCACAAAAGACGTTAAAAAGATGAAGCATATGAGGTACCCTCAATTCCAATTTTTGTAGTTTAATTTACAGACTAAACTAGTGATAAAACAAGAAACTAAAATATTCGATTGCAAGATCTAAAGATATACCTTCAAGCGCTAACCTCCCCGGCAACGGCGCCAGAAAAGAGCTTGATGTATACTACACAACCTTCTTCTTGTAGACGTTGTTGGGCCTCCAAGTGCATAGGTTTGTAGGACAGCAGCAAATTTCCCTCAAGTGGATGACCTAAGGTTTATCAATCCGTGGGAGGCATAGGATGAAGATGGTCTCTCTCAAACAACCCAGCAACCAAATAACAAAGAGTCTCTTGTGTCCCCAACACACCCAATACAATGGTAAATTGTATAGGTGCACTAGTTCGGTGAAGAGATGGTGATACAAGTGCAATATGGATGGTAGATATAGGTTTTTGTAATCTGAAAATATAAAAACAGCTAGGTAACTAATGATAAAAGTGAGCACAAACGGTATTGCAATGCTAGGAAACAAGGCCCAGGGTTCATACTTTCACTAGTGCAAGTCCTCTCAACAATAATAACATAATTGGATCATATAACTATCCCTCAACATGCAACAAAGAGTCACTCCAAAGTCACTAATAGCAGAGAACAAACGAAGAGATTATGGTGGGGTACGATACCACCTCAATGTTATTCTTTTTGATCAATCCGTTGGGCTATTCCTATAAGTGTCACAAACAACCCTAGAGTTTGTAGTAAAATAACACCTTAAGATGCAAATCAACCAAAACCCTAATGTCACCTAGATACTCCAATGTCACCTCAAGTATCCGTGGGTATGATTATACGATATGCATCAGACAATATCAGATTCATCTATTCAACCAACACAAAGAACTTCAAAGAGTGCCCCAGAGTGTCTACCGGAGAGTCAAGATGAAAACGTGTGCCACCCCTATGCATAAGTTCACAAGGTCACGGAACTCGCAAGTTGATCACCAAAACATACATCAAATGGATCACGTGATATCCGATTGTCACCACAGATAAGCACATGCAAGACATACATCAAGTGTTCTCAAGATGAAAATGGGATATTCACGTGATCCACTTGATGTATGTTTTGGTGATCAACTTGCGAGTTCCGTGACCTCGTGAACTTATGCATAGGGGTTGGCACACGTTTTCGTCTTGACTCTCCGGTAGAAACTTTGGGGGCACTCTTTGAAGTTCTTTGTGTTGGTTGAATAGATGAATCTAAGATTGTGTGATGCATATCGTATAATCATATCCACGGATACTTGACGTGAAATTGGAGTATCTAGGTGACATTAGGGTGTTGGTTGATTTGTGTCTTAAGGTGTTATTCTAGTACGAACTCTAGGATAGATCATGACCCACAAGTATAGGGGATCTATCGTAGTGCTTTCGATAAGTAAGATTGTCGAACCCAACGAGGAGCAGAAGGAAATCATAAGCAGTTTTCAGTAAGGTATTCTCTGCAAGAACTGAAATTATCGGTAACAGATAGTTCTGTGAGAAGGTAATTTGTAACGGGTAACAAGTAACAAAAGTAAATAAGGTGCAGCAAGATGGCCCAATCCTTTTTGTAGCAAAGGACAAGCCTGGAAAAACTCTTATATAAAGGAAAGCGCTCCTGAGGACACATGGGAATTATCGTCAAGCTAGTTTTCATCACGTTCATATGATTCGCGTTTGGTACTTTGATATATGTGGGTGGACCGGTGCTTGGGTACTGTCCTTCATTGGAGAAGCATCCCACTTATGATTAACCCCTATTGCAAGCATCTGCAACCACAATAGAAGTATTATGGTAAACCTAACCATAGCATGAAACATATGGATCCAAATCATCCCCTTACGAAGCAACGCATAAACTAGGGTTTAAGCTTCTATCAGTCTAGCAACCCATCATCTGCTTATTACTTCCAAATGCTTTCCTCTAGGCCCAAACAATGGTGAAGTGTCATGTAGTCGACGTTCACATGACACCACTAGAGGAAATACAACATACATCTCATCAAAATATCGAACGAATACCAAAATTCACACGACTACTTATAGCAAGACTTCTCCCATGTCCTCAGGAACAAACATAACTACTCACAAATCATATTCATGTTCATAATCAGAGGGGTATTAATATGCATAAAGGATATGAACATATGATCTTCCACCGAATAAACCAACTAGCATCAACTACAAGGAGTAATCAACACTACTAGCAACCCACAGGTACCAATCTGAGGCTTTGGGACAAAGATTGGATACAAGAGATGAACTTGGGTTTGAGATGAGATGGTGCTGGTGAAGATGTTGATGGAGATTGACCCCCTCCCAATGAGAGGATCGATGGTGATGATGATGGTGATGATTTCCCCCTCCCGGAGGGAAGTTTCCCCAGTAGAACAGCTCCGCTGGAGCCCTAGATAGGTTCCACCAAGGTTCCGCCTCGAGGCGGTGGAGTTTCGTCCCATGAGCTAGCTTATGATTTTTTCCTGGATGAAAGACTCCATATAGCCAAAGATGGGCATCAGAGGGCTGCCAAGGGGCACACGAGGCAGGGAGGCGCACCCAGGGGGGTAGGGCATGCCCCCCACACTCGTGGATGGTGGGTGGCCCCCCTCTGGTACTTCTTTCACCCAATATTTTTTATATATTCGGAAACTTGCTCCCGTGAAGTTTCAGGACTTTTGGAGTTGTGTAGAATAGGTCTCTAATATTTGCTCCTTTTCCAGCCCAGAATTCCAGCTGCTGGCATTCTCCCTCTTCATGTAAACCTTGTAAAATAAGAGAGAATTGGCATAAGTATTGTGACATAATGTGTAATAACAGCCCAAAATGCAATAAATATCAATATAAAAGCATGATGCAAAATGGACGTATCAACTCCCCCAAGCTTAGACCTCGCTTGTCCTCAAGTGAAAGTCGATATCGAAAAATATGTCCACATGTTTAGAGATAGAGGTGTCGATGAAATAAAATACGGACATGAGGGCATCATGATCATTCTTAGAACATCAACATATACATATATTGTCATATGATCTCTTATGCCAAAGTAACAATTCAATAACAATTTCAATTATGAATCAGAAACTTCATCGAGAACAAACAAACTATAATTTCAGTCATTGAAGCAATTGTAATTTATCATAACATCAGAAAGAGTCAATATAAGAGCTTTTCATCAAGTCCACATACTCAACTATCATTTAGTCTTTCACAATTGCTAACACTCACTCGATATTTATGGTTACGAAGTTTTAATCGGACATAGAGAAAGATAGGGGCTTATAGTTTTGCGTCCCAACCTTTTACCTCAAGGGTAATGTCAACAATAATAGTTCATGAAAATTCACATCCAATTAGCTATATATATTAGGATCTTTCCAACACATTGTGCTTGCCAAAGGATAAAATCTAAAAAGGAAAGGTGAAGATCACTGTGACTCTTGCAGGAAGTATAAGACAAGAATAAAAGATAGGCCTTTCGCAGAGGGAAGCAGAGGTTGTCATGTGCTTTTATGGTTGGATGCATGAAGTCTTAATGCAAAAGAACGTCACTTTATATTGCCACTTGTGATATGGACCTTTATTATGCAGTCCGTCACTTTTATTTCTTCCACATCACAAGATCGTATAAAGCTCATTTTCTCCGCACTAATAAATCATACATATTTAGAGAGCAATTTTTATTGCTTGCAAGGATGACAACTTACTTGAAGGATCTTACTCAATCCATAGGTAAATATGGTGGACACTCTCGTGGAAAAACTAGGTTTAAGGATATTTGGAAGCACAAGTAGTGTCTCTACTTGGTGCAGAGAATTTGGCTAGCATGAGAGGGAAAGGCAAGTTCAACATGTTGGATGATCCATGACAATATAATTTATTTCAGATGTAAGAAAACATGACCCATTACGTTGTCTTCCTTGTCCAACATCAACTCTTTAGCATGTCATATTTTGATGAGTGCTCACAATCATAAAAGATGTCCAAGATAGTATATTTATATGTGAAAACCTCTCTTTCTTTATTACTTCCTATTAATTTCAACGATGACCAAAACTATGTTTGTCAACTCTCAACAACTTTCATTCATCATACTCTTTATATGTGAAGTCATTACTCTCCATAAGATCCATATGATCTCTTTAATTATTTTTATTCTTTCTCTTTTATTTTATTTTATTCCCTCAAGATCATAGCAAGATAATCAAGCCCTTGACTCAACACTAAATCTTTATTATATAAAGCTCACGGACTCGATTACATAGAAGTATCATAAAGCAAAACTCAAAACTAGATCATACTAAAAATTTATTCTACTGGATCAAGATACTATCAAAAGGATCGAACTAAGAAAATGATAAAGATAAAAGTGTGATGGTGATACGATACCGGGGCACTCCCCCAAGCTTGGCAGTTGCCAAGGGGAGTGCCCATACCCATATGTTTATGTCTCCTTCCTCGGAGGTAGTGATGATGGAGTTGTTGATGATGTAGGATTGTCGTCCATCTTCCAAGGCATAGGCTCACCATCATAGAAGGATGATCGAGTCTCCGAGATCCTCGAATCTGCAGCCAAACTCATCCTCTTGAATCTATATTCATACTCACAGTTTTGGTTTTGCAGGTCATAGATCTGGGCTTGGAGATGCTCGATTTTCTCGTGCAGCTTAAAGATGGTCTCCCTGATGTTTCAGGCATCTAGCTTGGCGGTGTTGGTGAACTCCGTGATCATTGTGTGGTTGGTGTCGAGTCCACGTTCCACCATCTCCTGGCACTTGAAAACTTGTTGCTCCATTGGTTCGAGTCTTGTCTCCACGCTTCCTATCCTCCTTGGTCCCTCAACATCGCGGATGTGCAGCAACCCCTCACGCATATCAATGGTTTGAGGGTGTTGCAGCACCTCCGCGAGGTAGGGGTTGATGACCTTCTCGAAGAACTTGTCCTTGGGAGCACTTGGAGACGTCATGGTGATCTAGATCTGTCAGAAAAACAGCTCGAAACAAAGATAGAGGATATTTGTGTGATACGGTGGTCAAAACCTTCGGGAGATTATATAATGAATTTTTACCGACCAAAAGAAGAATCATGCAAGAAAACGGAGTCTGGAGAGCACAAGAGGTGCCCACAAGGCAGGGGGCGCACCCAGGGGGTAGGGCGCGCCCTCCACCCTCGTGGAAGCCTTGTGTCCTTCCCGGACTGCTTCTTTTTTTCCTATTTTCTTAAATATTTCAAAACGGAGAAAAATTGCTATTAGAACTGTTTTGGAGTCGGTTTACTTACCGTACCTCATACCTATTCCTTTTCGGAGTCTGAAACATTCTGGAAAGTGTCCTTTATGTATTCCTCTGGGGTTACGGTTTCAATAACATTAGTTTCAACGTTTATGGGATTACCTGAGATATAATGTTTGATTCTTTGACCGTTCACCATCCTCGGATTTGTGCCTTCAAAGTTGTTGATTTTTATGGCACCAGAACGATAGACCTCCTCGATGACGTAAGGACCTTCCCATTTTGACAGGAGTTTTCCTGCAAAAAATCTTAAATGAGAGTTGTATAACAATACATAATCACCTACATTAAACACACATTTTTGTATCCTTTTGTCATGCCATCTTTTAACTTTTTCTTTAAACAGTTTGGCATTCTCATAAGCCTGGGTTCTCCATTCATCAAGTGAGCTAAGGTCAAAAAGCCTCTTCTCACCGGCAAGTTTGAAATCATAATTGAGCTCTTTAATGGCTCAATATGCCTTATGTTCTAGTTCGAGAGGTAAGTGACATGCTTTACCATAAACCATTTTATATGGAGACATACCCATAGGATTCTTATATGCAGTTCTATAGGACCATAATGCATCATAAAGTTTCTTGGACTAATTCTTTCTAGATCTATTAACAGTCTTTTGCAAAATTAATTTAAGCTCTCTATTACTCAATTCTACTTGACCACTAGACAGTGGGTGATACGGAGATGCAATTCTATGATTAACATCATACTTAGCAAGCATTTTATGGAAAGCACCATGAATAAAATGTGAACCACCATCAGTCATTAAATATCTAGGTACTCTAAACCTCGGAAAAATAACTTCTTTAAGCATCTTAATAGAAGTGTTATGATCGTCACTACTAGTTGGAATAGCTTCTACCCACTTAGTAATGTAATCAACAGTAACTAAAATATGAGTATACCCATTAGAGGAAGGAAATGGTCCCATATAATCAAAACCCCAAACATCAAATGGTTCAATAATAAGTGAATAATTCATAGGCATTTCTTGACATCTACTAATATTACCAATTCTTTGACATTCATCACAAGACAAGACAAACTTACTGGCATCTTTGAAGAGAGTAGGCCAATAAAAACCAGATTGCAATACCTTGTGTACAGTTCTATCTCCAGCATGGTGTCCTCCATAAGCCTCGGAGTGACACTTGCATAGGATTTGTTCCTATTCATGCTCAGGTACACAACGTCTAATAACACCATCTACTCCTTCTTTATAAAGGTGTGGGTCATCCCAAAAGTATTGTCTTAACTCATAGAAGAACTTTTTCATTTGTTGGTATGTGAAACTAGGTGGTATAAATTTAGCAACGATATAATTAGCATAATCAACATACCATGGAGCAGTACGAGAAGCATTCATGACAGCTAATTGTTCATCAGAAAGCTATCATCAATAGGTAGTGGGTCATCAAGAACATTCTCTAACCTAGACAAGTTGTCTGCAACGGGGTTCTCATCTCCCTTTATATCAATAATATGCAAATCAAATTCTTGTAGCAAGAGAACCCATCTAATAAGTCTAGGTTTAGCATCTTTCTTTTCCATAAGATATTTAATAGCAGCATGATCAGTGTGAACAGTTACCTTAGAATCAACAATATAAGGTCTGAACTTATCAAAAGCAAATACAACTGCTAAAAATTCCTTTTTAGTAGTAGCATAATTTCTCTGAGCACTATCTAGAGTTTTACTAGCATATTGGATAGAATTTAATTTCGTATCAACTCTTTGTCCTAGAACAGCCCCTACAGCATAATCACTAGCATCACACATAATTTTAAATGGTAAATCCCAATCAGGGGGCTGAACAATAGGTGCAAAAATCAAAGCTTTCTTAAGTATTTCAAATGCTTCTACACAATCATCATCAAAGACAAAAGGAACATCTTTTTGTAAGAGATTAGTCAGAGGCCGAGAAACTTTAGAGAAGTCCTTAATGAACCTCCTATAAAAACCGGCATGACCAAGGAAGTTTCTTATACCCTTAATGTCCTTAGGACACGACATCTTTTCAATAGCATCAACTTTAGCTTTATCAACTTCAATACCTCTTTCAGAAATTTTATGCCCCAAGACAATACCTTCATTAACCATAAAGTGGCACTTCTCCTAATTCAAGACAAGATTAGTTTCTTCACATGTGTGCAAAACTCGATCAAGGTTGCTTAAGCAATCATCAAAAGAAGTTCCATATAGAGAAAAAACATCCATGAATACCTCAACAATCTTTTCGTAAAAGTCAGAGAATATAACAGTCATACATCTTTGAAAGGTAGCAGGTGCATTGCATAAGCCAAAAGGCATACATCTATAAGCAAAGGTGCCGAAAGGGCAAGTAAAAGTTGTCTTTTCTTGATCCTCTTTGGACACACATATTTGAGAGAAACCAGAATAACCATCTAGAAAGCAAAAATGTGTATGTTTAGATAAACTTTCTATCATTTGATCAATAAAAGTTAAAGGGTAATGATCCTTTTTAGTAGCTTTATTTAATATGCGGAAATCAATTACCATTCTATAACCTGTAACAATTCTTTGTGGGATCAATTCATCTTTATCATTAGGAACAACAGTAATACCTCCCTTCTTGGGGACACAATGGACAGGGCTTACCCACTGACTATCAGCAACGGGATAAATTATACCTGCCTCCAGAAGCTTTAGTATTTCTTTTCTTACCACTTCTTTCATCTTAGGATTTAACCGTCGTTGGTGATCAACAACCGGTTTCGCGTCTTTCTCCAATTTTATTATGTGCTGGCATAGCACGGGACTAATGCCCTTAAGATCATCAATAGTATATCCAATAGCAGCATGGTGCTTCTTCAGAGTTTTCAATAATTTCTTTTCCTCATGCTCTGAAAGGTTAGCACTAATAATAACAGGATATATCTCTTTCCTCATCAAGATAAGCATATTTAAGAGTATCTGGTAAAGTTTTAAGCTCAAACACGGGATCACCCTTGGGTGGAGGAGGATCCCCTAGGATTTCAACAGGCAAGTTGTGTTTCAAAATAGGTCCCTGTTTAAAGAATACTTCATCTATTTCCTTTCTTTCATTCATAAACATATCGTTTTCATGGTCTAGCAAATATTGTTCTAAAGGATCACTAGGAGGCACAGTAAAAGAAGCAAGACCAATAATTTCATCTTTACTAGGAAATTCTTTATCATGGAGTTTTCTACGAAATTTAGCAAAATTAAATTCATGAGACATATCCCCTAAACCAACAGATACAATATCCTTATTGCAGTCTATCTTAGCATTAACAGTATTCAAGAAGGGTCTACCAAATATAATGGGACAAAAGTTATCTTGTGGGGAACCAAGAATAAGAAAATCAGCAGGATATTTAACTTTCCCACACAAGACTTCAACATCTCTAACAATCCCAACTGGGGAAATAGTGTCTCTATTAGCAAGCTTAATTGTAACATCAATTTCCTCTATCTCAGTAGGTGCAATATCATGCATAATTTCTTTATATAAGGAATGAGGTATTGCACTTGCACTAGCACCCATATCACATAAGCCATGATAGCAATGATCTCCTATTTTAACAGAACTAACAGGCATGCCTACAACAAGTCTATGTTTATTTTTAGTATCGAGTCTAGCAATTCTAGCAGCTTCATCACAGAAGTAAATAACATGCCCATCAATATTATCAGCCAAGAGATCTTTAACCATAGGAATACTAGGTTCAACTTTAATTTGCTCAGAGGGTGTAGGTGTTCTAGTATTACTCTTACGAACTACATTTGGAGCTTTAGCATGATCCTTTATTCTAACAGGGAAAGGTGGTTTCTCAATATAAGCAGTAGAAACAACAGGATCATTATAAGTGATAGTCTTTTCTTCAACTTTAATAGGTGCAACCACTTTTAATTCAATGGGAGGATTATATTTAAACCACTTCTCCATAGGGAGATCAACATGAGTAGCAAAGGATTCACAGAAAGAAGCTACTATCTTAGATTCAAGTCCATATTTAGTGCTAAATTCACGGAAAGCATCGGTATCCATAAAAGATTTAACACAATCAAACTTAGATGTTATACCAGACTCCTTACCTTCGTCGAGATCCTAATCTTCATAGTTGTGTTTAATTCTTTCCAATAAATCCCATTTGAATTCAATAGTCTTCATCATAAAAGAGCCAGTACAAGAAGTATCGAGCATGGAGCGATTATCGAGAGAAAGCCGAGCATAAAAATTTTGAATAATAATTTCTCTTGAGAGCTAATGATTGGGGCATGAATATAACATTGACTTAAGCCTCCCCCAAGCTTGAGCGATGCTTTCTCCTTCGCGAGGCCAAAGAGTATATATATAATTACGATCATGATGAACAAGATGCATAGGATAAAACTTCTGATGAAATACCAATTTCAATCGGTTGTAGTTCCATGATCCCATGTCATCACATAGCCTAAACGATGGCAATGCCTTTCCCTTCAAAGATAAAGGGAAGACCTTCTTCTTGATAACATCCTCAGGCATACCTGCAAGCTTAAATAACCCACAAACTTCATCCACATAGATTAGGTGCAAATCGGGATGTAATGTTCCATCTCCTGTAAAAGGATTAGCTAGCAGTTTCTCTATCATACCCGAAGGAATTTCAAAGTAAACATTTTCAGTAGGTTGAGGAGCAACTCTTTTCTCTACTGGTCGGGGTGAAGATACCCCGAACAAGTCCCTCAAAGGATTATGTTCCATAGTAACAAGTGATAGTAAATTTCAGCACACTATATAAAAATTTTCCTTACCAAATTCCACCTACCAAAGGCACTTCACTCCCCGGCAATGGCGCCAGAAAAGAGTCTTGATGACCCACAAGTATAGGGGATCTCTTGTAGTCCTTTCGATAAGTAAGAGTGTCGAACCCAACGAGGAGCAGAAGGAAATGATAAGCAGTTTTCAATAAGGTATTCTCTGCAAGCACTGAAATTATTGGTAACAGATAGTTTTGTGATAAGGTAATTTGTAATGGGTAACAAGTAACAAAAGTAAATAAGGTGCAGAAAGATGGCCCAATCCTTTTTTAGCAAAGGACAAGCCTGGACAAACTCTTATATAAAGGAAAGTGATCCCGAGGACACGTGTGAATTATCGTCAAGCTAGTTTTCATCACGTTCATATGATTCGCGTTCGGTACTTTGATAATTTGATATGTGGGTGGACCGGTGCTTGGGTACTATCCTTCCTTGGACAAGCATACCACTTATGATTAACCCCTATTGCAAGCATCTGCAACTACAACAGAAGTATTAAGGTAAACCTAACCATAGCATGAAACATATGGATACAAATCAGCCCCTTACGAAGCAACGCATAAACTAGGGTTTAAGCTTCTATCACTCTAGCAACCCATCATCTGCTTATTACTTCCAAATGCTTTCCTCTAGGCCCAAACAATGGTGAAGTGTCATGTAGTCGACGTTCACATGACACCACTAGAGGAAATACAACATACATCTCATCAAAATATCGAACGAATACCAAATTCACATGACTACTTATAGCAAGACTTCTCCCTTGTCCTCAGGAACAAACGTAACTACTCACAAATCATATTCATGTTCATAATCAGAGGGGTATTAAAATGCATAAAGGATCTGAACATATGATCTTCCACCGAATAAACCAACTAGCATCAACTACAAGGAGTAATCAACACTACTAGCAACCCACAGGTACCAATCTGAGGCTTTGGGACAAAGATTGGATACAAGAGATGAACTAGGGTCTGAGATGAGATGGTGCTGGTGAAGATGTCAATGGAGATTGACCCCCTCCCGATGAGAGGATCGATGGTGATGATTTCCCCCTCCCAGAGGGAAGTTTCCCCGGCGGAACAGCTCCGCTGGAGCCCTAGATTGGTTTCGCTAAGGTTCCGCCTCGAGGCGGCGGAGTTTCGTCCCTTGAGCTAGCTTATGAATTTTTTTCCTGGATGAAAGACTCCATCACTACAAAAAAAATACACATCCGTGACATTTTGGGCCGAACAAAAAATTTTCTATCATACTTATGACACTTCTATGACGATAATTGTGACAAAACCCGGTATCATCATAGATGTGGTGGGCTCCCACTTCTATGACAAAAAATCATGACAGAAAATGGGCTTTTCGTCCTGGGCGGGCTGGAGACACAGCTGCATGACATTCTTTGGGCCGTCCATGACGGAAAAAACCATGGTAGAAGCGAGGGCGAGGAAAATATCGGGGTGTTCTCGGTTACGGTGAGTGGTCAGGGCCGAGCAATGCGCGTTTCTCTCGTACACACACACGCGTGGGTGCGAGGCATTGGGCTCTAACTGAACTCGAGCGAGGCACTAGGCTCTAACTGAACCCGAGCGATTGCACTACAGGCTACGCGTTACTGAACCCAAGTGATCGATCGATGGCTGTTAACTGAACCCGATCGAGTGATTCCTTTGCAACTGCTGCTAACTGAAGCCGATCAATGCTGCCTCTGGATGAACAGTGAGCGTTGCTGGGGGGTTTGGATGAACAGTTCCTGGTGGGGGTGGATGAACAGGACCCTATGGTGTTGCCTCTGGATGAACAGGACCCCGATCGATTGAGCCGGTTGGGGCTGGATGAACAGGACCCCGTGGAGGGCAGGATGAACAGGACCACCCCGTGGAGGGCTGGATGAACAGTAGATGGTGGAGGGCTGGATGAACAGTAGCCCGTGGAGGGGTGGTTGAACAGGAGCCTGTGGAGAGGCCTGGTTAAACAGTAGCCCGTGGAGTAGCGCACGGTGGAGGCTGGATGAACAGGAGCCCGTGGATGAACAGTCGCAGGTGGAGGCTGGAGGAGGTCGACGGTGGATGAACAGTAGCCCGTGGAGGCTGGAGGAGGTCGACGGTGGAGATGAACGGTATCCCGTGGAGTCCCGTTTTGTGGTACGCCACACCCCTACCGATGAACAGGACCCCGTTTCGATCGTTGCACTCCAACACAAGTCCATTTCGTTTTGTGGTACACCACACCCCTCCCGATCAACATGACCCCCGTTTTGACCGTAGGAGGTCCGTTTCCTCCGTTTTGCGGTACGCCAGACCCCTCCTGATGAACAGGATCCCGTTTCAACCGTGGCCGGTCGAACACAAGGCCATTTCCTC